>NC_092024.1:4245000-4545000 GCF_042242105.1 Pempheris klunzingeri
GCACACAGTCAGGGATTCTGCAGGACCATGGTCAGGTGTATGATTAACCAATTATACCAAACAGGTGCTAATGATCATCAGTTCCACATGTAGGTTGAAACACAGTGATTAACTGAAACAGAAACAGCTGTAGGAGGTTTAGAACTGGGGGAGGAACAGCCAGACTCTGATACCAAGGTGAGGCTGTGGGAGACAGTTTCATCTCACAGGTCATCATGTTCAGACTGAGCACAGCAACAAGACACAAGGTAGTTATCCTGCATCAGCAAGGTCTCCCCCAGGCAAAGATTTCAGAGCAGACTGGGGTTTCAACATGTGCCGTTCAAGCTCTTTGAAGAAGCACAAAGAAATGACCAACGTTGAGGACCGCAGACGCAGTGGTCGACCAAAGAAACTTGGTGCAGCAGATGAAAGACACATTATGTTTACTTCCCTTCGAAATCAGAAGATGTCCAGCAGGGCCATCAGCTCAGAACCAGCAGAAACCAGTGGGACCCAGGTACACCATCTACTGTCTGGAGAAGTCTGGCCACAAGTGGTCTTCATGGAAGAGTCGCGACCAAAGTGTGTCTGCAGGCAGCAGTGAAGCAGGTGGAGGTTCCTTACAAGTTTGGGGCTGTTTTCTGCAAATGCAGTTGGGGGTTGTTGTCCTCAATACTGAGAAATACAGGCAGACCTTTATCCATCATACAATACCATCAGGGAGGCGTCTGATTGCCCCCCCCCCCCCCCCCCCACAGAGCCCTGATCTCAACATCATCCAGTCTGTCTGGGAAGAGACAGAAGGATCTGAGACAGCCTACATCCACTGTGTCCCTGGAAGAAGTGATGCTGTTTTGAAGGTGGACACACCAAATATTGAGTTGATTCAGATTTTTTTTTTTTTTTCTGCTCGCTCACTTTGCATTTTGTAAATTTAATTTATAAGTTATATTTCATTTAAAAACAATTAAATGTTATATTTTTGAAAGCATTCCCGGTAGCAGGGAGCAAACAGCTTTTCCAAAAGTACATCTACCGGCTCCTCTAAGGCTCACTAATTAACATATGGTGTCTTATTTGTTTAATCTGTGCAGAAACAGAAATGCAAAAAAAAAAAAAAAAACAGGAAGTGTGTGTGCTCCTGCTCTTTCTTGACAAAAAACAGTGTGTCTGTCCGCCCGACACTTGTGTGCAGCACCCCTCTCTACAGCACAGGTTTCCTGGCAGCCTCACAGTGATGGTAACACTCGGGGGGGGGGGGGGAGGCACTGAGTTTAGCTGGTGTTTGCCAAGAAAGAGTCACAGCATGTAACTCCCCCTGAAGGCCAGCTGTATCACCCTACTTTCAGTCTTAATGCTAAGCTATGCTAACCTGACTCCAACTCTGTAATTAACACACAGACACGATCTATTTCACGTCATTTATGAGAAGAAAAGTGAAGTTTGAGTACTTTACTGTTAATCGAGAGCAAGCACAGCCAAAAGTAGTGACTTAGACGTTCCTACGTTGGACTTCCAGCTACACATGTTGGTAAGAATGCGTCCTGTAGGCCGTTCAGTCATCCAGCCATGAGACTGGAAAGAAATGTGGAAGTGCTCCAACTGCCAGTCCCTCAATATTGTCAGTGCAGAAAACGAGCAGGACTTTTATTTCCAGAAACCTGCCTGGAATAATTCCTCCCACTATCATCAGAGAGAGATTTGTTTTGTCACCATTATTCTCTCTTGTAGTGTTCCTGTACGTATTTTTCTTTGTTATCTTTGCTGATGCAACGAGTCGGTTTGCCTGGAGGATCATGAAATGTAATGTAATTTATTTGCGCTCGCCCCATTTTGCAATATCCATACGCAGATCAGTGGTTAATGCTGCTGCTTTGCTCTCGGCCAGATCGGAGACGTTAAAACGGCAGAGAGGTACTTCCAGGATGCGGAGAAGGCGTGCCAGATGAAAGGGAGCCAGCCCAGTCATACCACATGCGTGCTGATGAACCGGTACGTGTGCGGTGCATTTAACACCTCGTGTGTGTGTGTGTGTGTGTGTGTGTGTGTGTGTGTGTGTGTGTGTGTGTGTGTGTGTGTGTGTGTGTGTGTGTGTGTGTGTGTGTGTGTGTGTGTGTGTGTGTGTGTGTGTGTGTGTGTGTGTGTGTGTGTGTGTGTGTGTGTGTGTGTGTGTGTGTGTGTGTGTGTGTGTGTGTGTGTGTGTGTGTGTGTGTGTGTGTGTGTGTGTGTGTGTGTGTGTGTGTGTGTGTGTGTGTGTGTGTGTGTGTGTGTGTGTGTGTGTGTGTGTGTGTGTGTGTGTGTGTGTGTGTGTGTGTGTGTGTGTGTGTGTGTGTGTGTGTGTGTGTGTGTGTGTGTGTGTGTGTGTGTGTGTGTGTGTGTGTGTGTGTGTGTGTGTGTGTGTGTGTGTGTGTGTGTGTGTGTGTGTGTGTGTGTGTGTGTGTGTGTGTGAGATAATTTTTGCTCCACGGCGGCAGCACTTCCTTTTAGGTTCCTTCTGCAGGTTGGTGCTTCCCCCTGGCACGGGATTTAGCACAGGAGGTCACACCCGTGTAGCTCTGGCCTGAGGAGATGTAGAGTACGAGGCGAAGCTCAGGCGACAAGCTATCTCACTCACACTGGGTGCATTGATGCTCCGCTCACAAAGGCAGACACGTGTCGTCGTTTGAGAACGCGAAGGGGGCCTTTTCAAACTGAAACAGGGTGGTTATTTGCTTTTTAAAGCTGTTCTAATCATTATTTTTATACTGGCAATAGATCAAGTGGCTCCTAGTATGTGAAAGGTGTCAAACGTAGTGACAAACTCACAGAGAATTACCCCCCCCCCCCCACTGTGCAGTTACCCTCAGCTACACACACACTGTAGCGTCTGTCAGCCCATTATTCTGGTTTCACAGCCCGTCGCTTTCTGTTTTGGTTCACTCTCAATGCTCTCAACAGCATCATTTCCAAACACAGTAGGTATTTGAATACCGGATAGAAAGAAAGAACATTCATTTTAGTTAACTTTGGAATTTCTAGTTAAGTTTCCAAGGTGCCTGCCATCCTCTGTTGTTAATGTGTCAGTTCTCTTTCTTAATTTGCCGATCCAATAGTTTGGGTATTTTATTTCTAAATTCATAATATGATATTTAGCCCTGGCCACAATAGCCGCGTCTTCTTTTTAGGTGCAGAGATTATTAGACAGCGTCCTTGGTAGTATTGAATGCTCTTTTTGGTAGCAGAGTAGTCCTGCTCCAGTTTTCTGTCTCTCTCCAGCTTTGGCTGGTGTTTCTGGAACATCTTCTGTCTTGTGGGTGCTGCAGGATAAGACGTGGCCTTTCATATAACCTGAGGTTACCCTGAGAGGAGGCATTTGAGTTGGTGTCGACAAATATTTCTATATTTGTGAATGTTTGAGATTAATTCTGGGACCTTTTTTACCGTCTATTTGTGAAATATCTCCACCTGCGAGATGAACGTTGTGGCGTGTTCGTCGCCCAGGTGAGTTTTAAGGGAGCAAACTTTTATTGTAGACATCATATCCTGTGATAGCTAATAACTAATAGCCTGTCAATACTGGAATATGTAATTTTATGTTGTGTGTTGAAAGCTGTTGTAGCTGTGTTTCATGCCTCGGCTCAGCAGAGTTCGCTCAGGGAGTTTACGTTTGAATTCTGGCTTTGGGCTTAGAGGTCTACAAGGTCAGCATGAACACTTTAAGGCCAGAGATGAAAACTAAACAAAGAAAAGAATAAGGGAGTATGATTTGTGATTCCATTTTACCACTGGTGTGTAAAACATACGTCTTAAACTACATGAATGAAGTGCTTATCCTTCCTCACACCTACATGACATGTTCTGCCCCGCTGTTAGAAGTGTAGCACAGCCTGCGGAGCACCAACAATCATATTCCAAGTTTTTATTGTGAACGTTTGAAGGCAACGGGATGACAGGGTGATGACGGGGGAAACTCTCCTTTGTTTCTGAGGAGGCGGAGGACTTACTCCTGTCCTGCCCTACACAGTGTATGTGAAAGAATGCGACTCTGACCTCACCCATGATGTAGAAATGAGGTGTGTGTTGTCCACATACATACAAGTTTTTAACAGTTGAGGACACAAAGTAGGACAAGTGTTGAAGAAGGTCAAGGTTTTTATTCATATCATAAATGAAGCCAAAGGAAGTAGAAAGATTATATGGAAGATCCATGACATAAATCTGACATTTCTATCAGCTGCTCTCCTGACTCTCTATATGTTTCTAACTAAAGCTGAACAAGTGTAACGATGGGATTCCTCTCACCCACCTTTCCGTAAGTCA
The DNA here is from genome assembly GCF_042242105.1 of Pempheris klunzingeri. NCBI lineage: Eukaryota > Metazoa > Chordata > Actinopteri > Acropomatiformes > Pempheridae > Pempheris > Pempheris klunzingeri. The sequence goes on from NC_092024.1 coordinate 4,249,282, forward strand.
GTCAGCATCCCCAAATGCCTGGAAAGCTGCGTTCCACTGGATCCCAAGCAGGAAAATCATTCTTAGACCCGTGCACAGTTTATACAGAAGAAAACTCAAAGTACTCGACAAAAGCCCACCATCATTTTTATGATAAATTACATTTAGTTTTTTTTACCTACCTACCTCGCAAAAACCCTCCTCTTTAATTTCCTAAATCACCTGCAGTCCTGCTCCTCTCACTCTGTCACAGTTTGCTTCCCTGTGATTAGATAACATCACGCAAACAAGAGCGCCTACCAGAGGCAACTGTCCAGTACTGCAGCGCTCCACTAAATGTAGCCACTCAGCTTCCTCCGTCAGAAACAACAGCACCCACTGTCTCCAGTTTGAAGTCACGGCTGACATATAACCAGCCGTGTGACCATTTGCCTGCCCTGTAGTTAACTCTATTTTATGTCTTGCACAGCTTCCAGTGTGACCTGAACACGGGATGAGCACGATTGAAAACAGCCACAGTTTTTCTAGCATCAGATGTTGTGACTGTGACTGCTTGTGTTTTCCAGGGCCTTTGTCTACCTCAGTCAGAACAACTACGCTGAAGCACACGCGTCCTTCGTCGAAGTCTTGAAAATTGACCCGAAAAACCCTGTTGTAAGTGCCACCACATCCCCTGGAGTTAAAACAGCTTTTACTTTTTTTTTTTATATTCTATCTCTTTGTTAGCCTCCTGCTGAATGCAATCTGGAAGTTTCACACAAGGGAACAAACTCTATGGAAACTGTCTGATATCTGAGTGTAACCTGTTTCATCACTTCCTCCAGGTTAACATGTGACATTAGCTATAAGATAACCTATGCATTGTGTCCCCCCCCCCCATTAGAAAACATTAGCAGGACTATCTTAGTGTTGGGTTTATTGCAGATCCACTTAGAAGACCACATTATCATTATCCAGACATGCTCCTATTTCATTGCTGGAACAGTGTTTTTCTTAGAGAGTGAGAAGATTGATAACTGCTTCATGTGTAGAAAGCACAGAGCTGGAATCAGGACGTGGTTAGCCTAGCTGTCCGGAACCCTTCTGTCCTCACCCATTCCTTCTCCGCCTCCCGCCATACGTTTCCAGGCCAACAACAATGCAGCGGTGTGCCTGCTGTATCTAGGCCGTCTGAAGGAGTCTCTGGGCCAGCTGGAGGGCCTGGTTCAACAGGACCCTGCGCTCTACCTCCACGAAAGCGTCCTCTTCAACCTGACCACCATGTACGAGCTGGAGTCGTCCCGCAGCACTCAGAAGAAGCAGGCCCTGCTGGAGGCCGTGGCCTGCCGGGAGGGGGACAGCTTCAACGCACAGTGCCTCAAACTGGTCTAAGAGGCACGACGCCGAACTGAGGGGGACACACACTACTGCATTTCTCCTCCAGCGTGACAATAAAAGCCCAAGAGCAGAATCTGGACAGGAGGAGAAGGCACTAGCTCCTAATAGAGCGTGGTGACGGAAAAGGGAATGTGTAGCGCTCGGTTTGGTTCTTTGGCTCCTTCAGAACTGGTTTTATTCTGACAAAATGAACGTGGGAAGCCAAGCCCAGGTACACATTTCTCTTTGTTTCACCCCGCGGGGGCCACAGCGCTCCTGTCCTTCTGAAGGGTGACCCAGTAATGATTCGCACTGTTATTTACCGGACCAGAAACAGCGGAGGAGTGCGGGAGTTGATGTTTTATTTTACAGATTAAAGGATTAGTTTGGCATTTTTGGAAATGTACGTATTTGCTTTCTTGCTGAGAGTTATATGAGAGGAACGAATACCACGCTGTGTGTCTGGACCCAAAATGTTAAGCGTCACTAGTGGGCAGTTAATTTAGCTCAACATAAAGACGAGGCACAGGGAAACAGCTCCGTCCTAAAAGTTACAAACTTCCTGTCGAGGCACCTTTACAACGATATGGCGAATGTCACCTGACTGACGGGGGCGCAGCATTAGCACTACCAATATGTTTGCTGTTAGTAAAACATTATTTTATAGACCACATCAGCTAAGGATTTACAGTATTGATTTATCTTTTTTTTTTTACGTTCCATTTATTCAACTGCATCGAGCTGCAGACGCCTGAAAGAATGAGGGAAAGTCTGTAATAATACAGTGCTGGTTCTGTTCTGGAAGTTCTGTTTGCATGAATATTCACGAGGGATGTGTATTTTTTAGGGTGGCTGGCTTGTCGGCATTCTTGAGTTTGCTTTACTCATATCCTCTCATTTGAAAACGTTGCATTCATTGCATTTTATTTCTTTCTTTTTTTTTTTTTTTTTTTTTTACCACCGTGACAGGGATCTACTTTGTGAGAAATAAAGAATGAAGACATGCAGCAGGCGGTTTAACAGGTTTACCAGCTTTTTTTTTTACCTCTGCTGTGAGGACTTTCACACATTAACTGCTATTTCATGGCTTTATCACTGATTAACCCCTCACTGTGCAGGCAGAGAAGCTAGAAAGGCTCCTGAGAATTAACCTGCTGATGCCCTGGGCTGTCACATGACCCTCACTTTGCAGGTCCCTCAAGAGCATCCAGCTAGCAAGCAGTCCAGCACATACCTCTCCCCCGCCCTCTCCTGTGAAGCCACAATTTGTCTTCAGCAGCCACTTGATATTTAGCGGTTATCGAGTGACATTCTCATCTAAACCTCTGCAAGAAAGCGAATAAAAGTATTTGTGAAAATGTACGAAGCAGCTATAGTCTCAGCGCTGCAGAAGACGCCTCAGACGAAGCATCGTGGCATCAGAACAGAAATGCACATTTTCCTCTGGAGGGGTAGTGGTTTTAATGGGGTTGCAGGCTCACGCTGTGAGATTTGACACGGGCATTATCCTGAGCTTCAGTGTGCTTAAAGACTAATAAAGTACCACAGAGGTCCTAAGCTGCTTCCTCAGCAGACACCTGTAATACTGGATTAACAGTCAAAGACCACTCAATTTCAGCTGCCGGCTTTATTAACTCGTGCTGGGAAAATAAATAGGCCCTTCAGATTGCGTTGCATTGTATCCTGTCAACTTAACAAAAATGTAAGATATTTGCAATCCAAAAGTGTACATATCAGCAAAGGAGATTTTCTTTTTTCCTGTTTGAATGATTCTATCAGAAATAATTGTTGTTAAATCTTTTAGTGATTTGTCCTGATGAATCTTTTAATTATCACTGTTTACATATTGTGTTGATTATATTTATGTATATTAAAATATAAGTTTAGTTTTATCCTAAATAAAAACCTCTTTTAAATCAACTTGTGTGCTTCAGTGGAAAGATGACATGAAACAAAATGGACTGAAAATAGCTTTATTTGCCACAGGAGAGAAAAAATATAAAGTATATTTATGTCAGAGGAACTCCATCCCAACATACTGCTTATTAGTTGCATAATTCATTTTTAGAGCATGTATTTAAGGGCAAGTCTGTACAGATTAAGGCGCTAACAGATTGTTCTGTGCTAAAAGAGGTATTCAGAGTCAAAGTCCTGCATTCAAACTTTAACATTTTAATGTAGCTGGTTGACGTGAAGCTAATGGGATAAAACAGAAAGACTTGTACCTTTGAGTAAATGTACTTAATGAAATTCCCCCTCTGGGATGGTCTGCACGTAGACTACATCATTTCAATCACCACGACGAAGCAGATCTTACTCATCAACATGTTTCCCAGCATTGTCACTATAAACCTACTTTATAGCTTCTGCAGAATCACATTAAAAAGGTCTTATTCTACTCAACACGCTGGTTATAAGGAGTCCACTTGGTGTTGTGTGCTGCTGTCAGAGAAGCTACGTACTTCTCGCGGACCTCAAAGTCATCAGCAGGCCGGTTGTAGGCTTTCCACACCGGCTCGCCCACAAACAGTCTCATGGCTTTAGTGTAGTTCTGAAGAAACAAGCACAGTGTTCGGGTCAGTTTGGATAAATGAAAGCCACCTCTGCCTCATCCATGTTTAAAAAAAACAAAAAAAAAACGTATCGTTAACCCCAGCAATAAATAGCTTCCATTGAGAAACCAATTCTTTTAGCCAGTTTGAGTTGAGTGCAAAAATAGATTCAGGCACCTTCAGCCCTACAGTAAACAGTCAGAGCAAACAAAGCTACACATGCCAGTGGCAACAGGAATTACAATGCTAACAGTGACAGCACATCGCTCAGCTGCAACAATTTGAGATAAAGTAGTCATTGTTTTAAGCGTCATGCACAAATTGTGCGTCCTGCATTCTTTTAATATGTGAATAAGAAGTGCATTCCATATGGATGGTAAAATAAATACTGGTCCACAATGCACATCTGCACAGCTTTGTTTGTGCTTTGCTGTATGGAAACAGCAGTCAGGTTGCGCTGCAATATTTGCTCTTGTCTTACTCAAATATTGTTCTTTTCTGCAGCAACAACCCAGTTTCTCCTCAGGCATCGTTGGAATTTCATCTCATTTAACACCGTCAGCATCGAACACCTACAAGAACCAGTTGACTGCTTCTGTGTTTTTTTTGGAGGAATGTGGCTTCGTATCAGTGACGGCTGCATTCACGTATTCGACAATCATTTACAATCATTTACATATACATATTTACAATACATTTACAATCCATATATTTATATTTATATCTATATTTATATTTATATTTATATTTATATTTGCTATTTTTTGTCTTTTCTATTGCTTTGTTCTTTCACTGTCCCTGTTTATATTGTTGCTGCTGTAACAAGAAAATTTCCCCCTATGGGGGATAAAATAAAGAAGTCTAAAGTCTAAAGTCTACGTACAGTCTCGTCCAGGGTGAAGCGGTGGTAGATCCCAGCCGGCAGGGTGATCAGGTCCCCCTTGCTTATCGCAATGCGGATCCATCGGTCCCCCTTGTCCCTGATGTCAAAGTAAGCCTGGCCATCCAGGATGTAGCGGATTTCATTATCCAAGTGCAGGTGCTCCTCAAAAAACATCTTCAGCTGACAGACACAAAAAGACAAAAGAGGTCTGAGTGACGGTGATGTTTTCTTTGGATTGTACACACAGTTCAAGTACTAATGGTGTCACTGTATTCACTGGCTGGCAACGATGGCTTTATCTACAGGTCATAAACTACTGTAGAGCATTGTGCTCCTCCACAGGTCATGAGGTCACTTCACTTCACTCTGGTTCAATTTGAATTGTTTGAATTGTCTCTTCTGCAGTGACAGTTTCTCAGGATAACAGGAGATGTTGTCTGATTTCAAATGTACAGCTTTTGTGGTGTGAAGAGCTCATGTTACCTTTTCCTCATAGTTGGGTAGTGTGTCCTTGTGAATAGTGATGATGTCCATGTGGGAGTAGCCTTGGTCTTTACGGATCTGCTCCAGCTCTGGGTCCGTCTCATAGACATCAGCATTCAGCTGCAACAGCAGGACAACACCTCTGATCAGTGAACAAACTGCTCCTAAAACCGGCTTGTTGCACATGGCAACAGATAATCCCACATTAGCCCCTGGTCGTGCCTCCCATGTGATGAGTTAACTATTGGTGGGTAAACTGGGCCCCCCCCCCCCCTGCAGAATGAAACTCACAGCCACAACTTGACAGAAAATGATGAATGCATTTGCGTCTTTATTTTCACAAGCCCCTTTATGCTTGCAACAAACCTTCACCAGAATAATCTCAACGTGACTGTAACGATACTAACCTTCGAGTAAAACACCCCGAGCTCTCCTAATTGGTCCATGGAAACGGGCTGATTTGGGACCAGCTTGTGCGGCTTCCTCTGGTCTTCATCGGAGCTGTCCATGTACCAGGCTTCTATACCCATGCTGGATCTAACCACGGGACGTGTTGATCGCTGGACGTCTGAAGGAAACACTGACGACAAACGTGTCTTGCAGTTGCACGTCAAGTGACTGCAACCAAACTTCCTGTATACAATGGTGACGCAAGGAACCCTGACCAATCAGCGGCGTGGAGGACTGCAACCAAGGGAAGCGCAACCAGGAAGTGCATGTTTCTGCCACTGTTGTTAGTAGGTGTATTTAGATTAGTATTGTATACACACTTATCTAGACATGTTAGAAACACATACAGCCTTCTAACTTGAAAGTTTGCTTTGAAGGTTACTACCGGAAGTGTTAGCTTAGTGCTGCCTGAGCTGACACAATGATGAGCGGACACTGACCTCCAGTGTCTGCAGTGAGGAACTGCAGTGTTTCAGTATTTCAGTAAGAACAAATAGAGATAAGAACTCAGTTTTCATTGTTATTAGTTAATATTTCTCATACGTATCAGTGCTGGTAATGATATTCGTGTTATTCCTTAAGTTTACAGTGTCAGTGTTCATCATTTATACATATTTGGGGATAAGACACGCGGGATGTGTTTATTTTGAAGGTTGTCACCAAACTGTGCCTGAGCTCTTTGTGTTACATTTTACTGGAGCAGCAGGAAAAGAAGCGGGAAGTGTTCAGTTTTAGCGGCTTTGTCCTGAGTTACAACCGGAAGTGTGTGTGTGTGTGTGTGTGTGTGTGTGTGTGTGTGTGTGTGTGTGTGTGTGTGTGTGTGTCCACCTTCACCATCCAGACCTCCACTAAATGAAACAGCTTCAATCTTTCTCCGTGAAAACGTTCCGACGAGGATGGGATTCGAACCCACGCGTGCAGAGCACAATGGATTAGCAGTCCATCGCCTTAACCACTCGGCCACCTCGTCTGTGGTGTCGACGGAGACGACAGCGCCCACTTGTGTCTGCTGTCAGTAGCACAGCGGTGTCAGCAGTGTGTTTTTACTGGACTACTTTTTGACTCATATACGCAAATAAGAATTATAAATAAATTCAATACGCAAACGACATCTGCGGTGTTTTTGCTGTCTTGTGTCGTTTTGAAAATGAAATGATCTTAAATGTTTGCAGCTGGACTGACTAGATTTGAACATTGTTGCTTTCTTAAGCATCCCAGCTTTTGTGTTAATGTTCTGTTTATCTATTAGGGCACCTGTAATGTAATTAGATCCTTGGTATCATTTATATTCATGACTGTCCGCATTGTTCAGGGGTTACACGGTCATAAAATGCTGCACTGCTCAAAACAAACATCATGGAACATTTGTAACAAAGTCACTAAGTCCACAGACGGTGTTCAGGAGGAGGGCAACCACCATCCATCATTATACACAGATCATCTGTACGTGTCAGCAGCTGGACATTCACTAACAGCATCATCCACCTAGTGCACTGTAAGAAGACAAGAAGAACTGGGCCAACACTAATACATCAGCTTCTCTGAAGATCAGACTGAAATGTCACACCAGTGTAGGAACTGGAGACCCTGTTACTTATTTATGTAAAATGAACCTTTGTTCATTTTGAATTTCAGTTTTTGCACGAGCACTCTGTCCTGATGGAATTACACAGATTTCCAGTGTGAACTCGTGCGCCCCAGAGCATCTGTCCCGTCAGCTCTCTGGACTCAGAGACTTGATGTGCTTTGGGCCGTGTGGTGACCAGTTCCAGCCCAGTCAGAAACTGTTCCAGTGTTTATCATCCTTAGCAAAAGGCTCAGTGATTTAGATGTTTTTATTAGCACATACTGTTGCACTTACTGTATCAAGTGTAAAAACATGTATCCTCTAATCGTTTTCAAAGTGTTCCTTATAAAGTGCTGAGACTAAACAGGCCATAGATCTATATCTAATATTTTTACAAGTATCCTGCTTGTAAACTCATAATTGTGGCAGATAAACCACCAGAGGGCCCCACACTTTAACTCAGAGGCAGGCTGCACTCCACCTGGCTTCACCTGGAGGGTGTTTCATAAAGCGGGGCCTGTGAGCAGGCGGAAAGCTGTGAAAACGATGATGACTCATGTTAAATCAAGCAAACCAAACGTGATGCGATGTGGTCTGAAAACTGTGCTTAGCTGTGTCTGAAACAACCCAAGGAGGCTCTGTGTCCTTCGTTTCAAGGTGAACCCAACACCTCGGCCTCGTCAGGAAGGAAGCGCGTCATGACGACGTTTCATATCTATGTGAGAGAACAATGTGTGAAAACCAGCAAAGTAAATGTAAGCACATCTGACTCACGTGGCTGGATGGCTTTCCATAAAGCTCATGATGAATTATCTGAATTGTTGGTCCTATAATAGAGTTTTAAATTAAAAATGCATAAAGAATAGCAGTTTGTATGAAAACAGACAGAAATAATGAGTCTTCTTTCAAAAACAAGTGGAAAACTCTAGTTTACTAGATTACTTACTGATGAACTTTGCAATGGAGGTCTTCACACACCTTTTGCTCCATTTCAGCTTCAGGTCATAGATAGACCATCAGTTTGTGATGCTCTGACAGCTTCCCTGTGGGCTCAGCACTTCAAACTTCATGCGATCAAAGAAATGACCCAGAACATGATGGAACACTGTCTCGGATTCCGGTCCAAGATTTGATAAGTTGTGAGCTGCATGATCTGTTCTAGAAATCCACCGACAAAGTGGGATATTCAGACTAAGACAGCGTTACGACAAATGGACCAGAAACAGGGTAGAACAGCTGCAGACCACCTTAATTTGATAATAAAAAGGAACAAAAAAGGGGATTGTACTGTTAAACTGCTCCGGCTGGTCCCACATTACAAATCAGACTTCAACCCCAGCACATACTTGAGACAGGAAAATGAATATTTTGTGCACTAGCAATAGCTTCAGGCCTAAAAGTTAGACACACAAGCAGGACGCTCACCAAAATCGAGCAGCACAGATGTTTGGGTTTTCAGTTTTATTCCACAGGATATACTCTATAATTCATGCTGTGTGCTTTTTTTAAAATCCTGGACGGATATTAATGCCATCTATGTTTAACAGGTGACCAGGCCTTTGTTTAGTTCAGGGGTGTCCAAACTACGGCCCGCGGGCCAACTGCAGCCTGTGCTCCAATTTTCATTGGCCCGCAGAAAAATGTATTGGAACACGGCCCACACATGGAACCTGCGCCAGGCTGTGTTGTACTTCTTAGTCTCACCACTAGGTGGAGTAACTGTCTTGAACGAGGCAGCTTCTCTATAAAATGAGTAATAGAAGAAGAAATGTGCTACAGGTGACTCAAAATGGCAGAATTAAGGAAACAAGTGAGAGTAGAAAGTTGGACGGAGGAGCTGCTTGATGTTAGCAGTCTAAAGAGCACCACGAGGGGTGAGGATGTGTTTGAAGCTGTGCCAGGTGCAGTTGGCATGATGGGACTTAAATGGGAAGAGCTGTGTGGAGGTACGATGGATGGAGATCCAGCTGGGACAGGAGCGCAAAGGAAGGGCCTCTACGGTGTCCGCCGAGGGCCAAGAAAGTGGAGGTAAGGCTGCTCTACCATTCTCGTGTGCGCTGGCTGAGTCGTGGCTCTGTGCTGCAGCGGTTTTTATTCCCAGAGATCAGAAATGGACCAGTTTTGAAGAGAGAAGGACCTCTTCATGAGCTCAGTGACCCTCTCTGGTTGGCATGTTTAGTGGATCTCACTGATCACCTGATCACACTGAACAAGAGCCTACAAGGCAAAGACCAGCTTGGACCACTACTAATAAATGAAAGCCCACTAATGGAAAGGCTGTTTTTTTCTTGAATCATATTCAGTTATCAAGCAGAATTTACCTACATTTGATTGATTTTGCCAACTTTAACCCACGAGAGTTGAGGAGATATACATCACCTCTAGTGGATTAAAGTTAGCAACATAGCTCACTTCTAGTGAGTGGCCCAGCCCTTTGGATGTTTTTCCGTATGTGGCCCTCAGTGAAAAAAGTTTGGACACCCCTGGTTTAGTTGGCGAATTTAGCCGAATACTTCTGTACCACAAGAGCACCACAAGAACATTATGGCCCCACATACGCTCATTCTTTTATTTTATTCTCTCATGTCTTCGTTCACCGTACACAGCTTTATTGAGGTGACGTGTTTGTGTTGCTGTCGTGCCCCAAAGTGACAAAAAGATTAATGCAGCTTTAAATTTCACACCTATCAAGAAACATGCTGTTTTCAATTATGTCGCTCAGTCGTGGAAAAACAGCAGCCATTTTATCCTTGACTAGTTTTCCTTGTTCAAATCCCCGCAGAGGGGAATATTTTGTCGCTGGCTTCATCCAGCAACACGTGTATAACATCTTTACCAACACCACTTACAGTACGTCCTCCCACCGCGCTGTCTCCGTGATCCTCGGCTGGTCGGTCTGGATGTGTTCAGCGCCGTCTGCAGGATCCTGACACAACAATCAGGATATTTTGGAATGACTTGACCAGGAGACAAATTTGGAGGTGCTTCACTGTGATAAAAGTCCCAGTCTGTATTATGCAACATGTCTTTATAGTCCCAATCTGCTATCTGCCAGGTTTCTGCAGGGAGGGGAACACACGCTTTACACACACACACACACACACACACACACACACACACACACACAGTTAGCTGTAATGGCCAACATATCAGCCCACACTGCTTCTTTCTCTGAGCTCTAGCCCAGGTTTTAAAATAGCTCCGCTCCCTCTCAGGTCTTTACCATGATATTTGTGATGGTCTTATATAATCGGCACCTCCTGATCTTCTCTTGCTCCTTATCCTAGTGCTTGCATCCCATTCTGCCAGCCTATATCTGTTTCTCTCTCACTGTCTCTCTCTCTCTCTCTTCTGTAGCTTTGACAGAGAAACAGGAAAGAATTGTCAGAGTGATTTTCATCGCCAAGGTAGCCAGTCTGCTCCAGCCCAGACAGACTGGCAAGCAAACATCTATCTATCTATCTATCTATCTATAATAACATTAACAATGACTCTGTTTTATTCACGTTTGCTAGAAAGCCATGACAGTGTGACAGCGAACCAGCATTCACTCTATGTGGAGCCCGACACAGAAGAAGTGGAATTCAGCCATTGTTCGTTCTGTTATTTACACGTGCTTTTCATCAGGATTTCGTGTTATTGGTGTCAATACGAAGTCCGCTCCCTGGGTTTGTCTGATCATCTCATCGGCCCCGTTTCTTGCCTTTTAGGACCGGTTTTAGCAGCGTGGGCACACAGCAAGATCTCAGCAATTACTTCAGTGAGCACATCACAACCGATAGAATCTAATCTAAAGATAAATAAATGAAATAGAGAGCATTAGCGGCAAGTTAGCAGTTTTTTACAATGCAGTATGTATTTAGAAACTAATTACATGGAGTAATATTCATCATAAATATTATATTATAGGACAGAAATTGTAAGTATTTATGGTATAAAAACCTAGATTTGTAATTGAACCAAGTGTGTTGTGTGATAAATACATATCTGACATTTGGAAGAAATAGCTTATTTTATGGAAAATTGTTTAAAAATTCTGTGAGTTATGATGATTTCAGTTGTGGACAGAAGGCCAGTATGGACAGCAACCAGCAGCAGCAGCAGCTGTTTCAGTAATATTGGCCCACTTTGGCTGCTATCAGTTAACATCATGTGAAACACACTGTAGTGAAGAGCTGATTCAGTGCAACACAGACCGAGTTTTTAGGTTATGAACAATCTTATCAAAATGATCCTCTGGAACGACAAAGACACAAGAATTCACTAATGTGTGAAACAACTCCAACCTGATATGTATTCAACCTAAAGCCTAAAATTCCAACCAACCTTGGAGATAAAATATTTTCAGCTAGTGCGTCGTCTTTTGCTTAATGTGATGTTTTGCCGATTTGTGCACGATCATCAAATCATTTCCTTTTCTGTGAGACTTCGATACAAGCTTCAGTCTCTTGAACCATTAGGTGCCACATTCGTGTTTTCATCATTCGAAATTATAACTTAATGTTCATCAAATGCTGTCACCTTTCTTTCCATTAGCTTTTGGAATGACAAGAAAAACATTCTTGTGCCCCCCCCCCCACCCCTGTTCACATCACATCCCTTCCTTCCTTCCTTCCTTCCTTCCTTCCTTCCTTCCAGTCATCATTGGCAAATCCTGTACATTGACATATTGTATTTGCTCATTTCTTTTTTGTATCCCAGCATTCCAGAAAATTGCTGCTGGAAATGTTGCTGCTGCTGCTTATGATGATGATGATGATGATGATGATGATGATGATGATGATGATGATGGTGATGATGATGATGATGATGGTGATGATGATGATGATGATGATGATTATTACAGTGCTGTTGTCGACAGTGATAAGAATCCCAGACTATTATCTTACAGTGTGTATGGCTCTTTTCTGTACAGCCCGAGATACAGCCTTGAATCATGATGTCGTCCACTTTGCATGCACGCTTGCGTTTGCGTATTTGTGTTTGTGTGTGTGTGGGCGTGGGTGTGTGGGTGTGTGTGTGTGTGTGTGAGAGAGAGTGTCTGTTAGATTCTGCTGATATTCGGCAGCTCCTTTCGTCCTCCTCTCTTCACACATGCGGCGCATACAAAAAGCCAGCACCCACACAGAACAACGCACTCACATAGACAACCAAAAAAAAGCAGCAGCCACTCACTCACATACACACACGCCCACACACAGTCAAACACACAACAAGAATGTGAAGGATAGACGCCTAACAGACAGAGCTCTGCTCTCCAGTTATCATTAATGCTAATGTACAGTATCATAATCACAGAAAGAATGAAGCCGTAAAGAGCAGCACCGGGCAAAACTCAGTCGTTTGCTGAGTTTCCCTGCAGGAGGCGAGTTTAAATGTGGACATTGTGCTAGTGGTCACTGTGGATACAGAAAGTCATCAGCATCTTGTCAGTGGGATGATACAGAACAGTGTTTCTCTGACAGTGCACGTTGATGCTGTGGCGTTTTTATTTGATGCATACAGCTTTTATGCTTCATCTGTTCCCGTTTGATATTTCGCTAAATCAGCATGAATATGGCTGCATGTGTGCTTAAAGGATGATCAGGCAGCATAGTGTGGTTCAGACCTGGGATGCATGATGTAAAGCTAAATGCTGTTTTGGTCCGATGACCAGAACATGAACAGATCCTCTAACCGGCTATTTAAGTGAGACTGTCCTCTCCAGGAAAACAGCAGCAGTAGGCTCTTGCTGCATCCTTTTGCGTAGCAGTGTGATATTGATCAAACTCAGCAAAACCTCATGGGAAGGAGATTGTGATGATTGGTTTCTTTTACTCATGGTGGTGATCTGTTCATAGCTTTAGCCAAGTAGTTCCAAAGACAATCTGAACATTGTTTCCTTACTGTCCAGAAGTCAATATTCACGTGAGAGAAGAGAGGAACTGATGAACATGTCATCTGAGATGCGTCAGTTATTACTTGGTATATATATATATATATATATATATATATATATATATATATATATATATATATGAGCAGCCTGTGAGAGAGATGAAAACTCAGGGTAGAAAAGTCCCATAAAGCACTTACTACACCACTTTCTGTCTATTGCTGTGTGCACAGTAAAATCTGAAGCTCAGCTCAGATGACTGTATCATGTATATATATACTATATATATATATATATATATATATGTGTATATATATACTGTATCAATGATATATATTGCAAATTTCCCCAATGTGGGACGAATAAAGGTTTATCTTATCTTATCTTATCTCATATATATATATATATACACACACACACACACACACACACACACACACACATATATATATATATACACATATATATGCAGACAGATGTCGACTGTGTCACTCCCACGTCTAAAACCAAATGTACATCCATAAATTTGACAAAAACAAACTCTCAGCACAAGGTCCAATTTTTCCTACGCTTGCAGCCACATCTCATGACCTTACTCAGAGGATCGAGTTTTCTCAGTTGTCATGGAGATAGCTTCGGAGATCATCAGGAGGCACATGCACATCCATAGATTTTTTTTGCAGGTGCTGGGTAACAACAAGCTCCACGAACAAAACAAGCCACACGCTGCTTTTTTGTTCCCAGTTCTTTAATTTTGCATGGACGAATGGTCTCCCCCTGAGAATAACACTGGTCTGTCATCACATGACCTAAATATGGAATATTGGCCACATGATAACAGACCTTTGACCTTCATGGCTACACAGATGCAGAAAGTAAAATTTGGGCTTCAATCATTTCTATTAGAGCTGAACAACTCCATCTGTTGATGACTTCAGTGTCCTTAAACCAGGAATATAAGATACAACAATCACTGTATGTGTACACATGTGGCTGTAGTCTCAGAATTTAACACGGAGCTACACACATAAACTTCACTTGAAGGGCTATAAACCAATTTTATTCATAAAGGTCACATTATGTGTTATGGGAAGCCTGTGAAAAAAGAACATGGCAGCTTTGGAGCTTGACCCATACTAAGGGGATAAAAGTCAAGGTATCTCGGCCTCTCCAACTATTTTTTCGATTCTTTTTAAAAATGTTTTGAGTGTTTGCCCCACCTTAAATTTCAAGTAAGAACCACGATCTGCAGAAATGATGGCAATGATGGAAGTGTGCAGTTCTCCACTGGCTGTGATTGGCTCTTAAGATAGATAGATTAGACAGACGTCGTGCCGGGAGTAGAGCAGCAAGGTAATTAAATGTTTTATCTTCCTATAAAGTTCATTTCATTCGAGCTGTCATTTATTTGCAGTTACTCTGCACCTTCTCTACGCGGAAACACTTTGGTCTGCTGTCACAGGATCCAGTCCACATTGTTCTTTACATCTTGACCCTGTCAGATCACTGTGACACGGAGCAGGCGAAGGAAAGAACACACCCTGTTTTTTTCAGTTGTTCTGCACACCTCTCAGGCCACAGTAGTCGTCACACACCATAGCGGCATTCTGTGAATATGAAACGACACATTACTGCTGCAGAACTAGTTTTTACAGTGATTGTTTCTTTTACATTGCTGTCATGTGACGCCCTTCTACTGGTGGCAGTATTAACACAGTATAAGGAGCAACATGGTGAGTGAGCAGGAGTTATGCACAATTTCGATTTCACTATGGCTCCACTCAATGCTGTGGATTTCACCAGCACACCATCCTTTAAAGTAGAGATAAAATGAGTGCTTATAGGAGGTATTAAAGCTGAGATTCAATGTATAATGTAGGAAGAAAAAAAACTGTATGATAGCCCATATCGTACAGTTTTCAGTAAATGAATATTGCACAGATGGAAGTGTTCAAAGGGTTCTCCTATCTTATTTGTCTGATAACAAGATTTATAGGGGTTTTTGGGTCAAACAACAGAGCTTAACCCTAGAACACTAACGTGCTGGGAGCTGGGAACCACAGTCGCGTGGGTGAAAATCACCCGACGTTAGTGTTCCAGGGTTAAAGAGCTTCAGGTAGAAACGTGCAAGATTTGTTACAATATAACTTCACCATTGTCTGAAGGGATGTGCCTGATGGCACAGTAATGCTTGTCAAGCAGCCGCCGCACCAGAGGCTTAAAATCACCACAAGAGATGAGCAAACTGATTTTTGGATTAGTGCCAGTAAATCATTCTCTCATTTAATGTCCTAAACCTGCAATAGCACTGTGTCTTTGGAGACCTGGGAGCAGTGGAAACAAGTTACAAACACAGCACTAACGTATTGTCACAGACTGAGTTGACGTGGCTAACTTACTTACTTACTTACTTACTTACTTACTTAAACAGTTACAAAGCATCATCAGCATCCATTCAGTCATGTTTCTGCCCACTTTGTAAGTATTCACTCTCTTTTAGTGCATTTCTTTACTTTACTGCATAAAGTTGGCATGGCTATCAGATTTTTTCTGTGATTTTCGTAAAGCTGTTGACCAAAGTTGTCTGACGTGTTCTTGTTTCAGACTCTGTTAGATGATCCAACAAGCACTCATTGTTAAGTATGCTGGAGGTCTTCTGGAGATTTCTAAAAAAAAAGTGTTATTGTATTTCAGAGCTCAGGGGTGGTTTGAATATCCATTTAGGTTTGGATAGTCACAAGGTAGTCCCATCTTAACTCATACTGTGCTTTTTGCCTATTGTACTTTACTAAATGAACATCAGAAGACTTGGAGAAGAGACTAGCAGCTGAGCCCATAAAGTCTGTAGGTGAGTGTTTACCGAGATAATAAATTAAGTGAAAAGTGGGGTCATTTTCTCCTAAACTTTAATACAGTCTGACTTCTTTTCGCAACCAATGGACCCACCCCCTGCTGGCCTTTAGAAACTATGCAGGTTTAAGGCACCGCCACATTGGCTTAACTTTTCAGATTCTGAAGTTATGTCCACTTCTTTCCTACAGTGAATGGTTGAAACACACACAACATGGTACTTCATATACCATATGACATTTGAAAAATAATAGTCTCTATGAATCAAGTGCACCCTAGTGTGAGGACAGTGACAAATATAACAGCAGCATGCTTATATTTAACCAGTTTGAAATCAGTCTCCTATCTTTCTCAGAGTGCACTGATCCTGATCCTTGTTCAAATTAGTTCACAGATTATAGCAAATCTGGTCATATATTTTTAAAGATTGTGTGACAAACAGACTATGTCATCTGGCCCAATAAATCACCACAGTCCCTCTGGTGGCTGTGGAACTGGCACATAGATTAACTATTCATAATGGTAGTCTCTCCTCCATCTCTCTCTTTCTCTCACTCTCTTTCTCTCTGGCCTTATTCAAAGTGCTCTAATTAATCAGCCTTAAATAGATGGACAGACCTACATTACTGACACAACTCCTCATACGCCATGTACTATTTAATACACAGATGGCACCAAAGGCTGTGTGTACTGACTTCCAAGTGTGTGTGTGTGTGTGTGTGTGTGTGTGTGTGTGTGTGGTGTGTGTGTGTGGTGTGTGTGTGTGGTGTGTGTGTGTGGTGTGTGTGTGTGGTGTGTGTGTGTGGTGTGTGTGTGTGGTGTGTGTGTGTGATAAAAAACATGCAATCATAGATAATGACATCATGGAGGAGCTGTAGTATTGTAGTATTTTGTAAGCATGGTCGGGCAACTATGTTGTGTGTCTGATGCATTGCTGTTTTTCCCATTACTGACTGATTAACCAGATATCAGTGGCATCACAGCACGTGTGCCAAGTGCCCTGTAAAATTAAATTGGAGTTTAGTTTTCCAAATTAGAGGCAGGTTTTGAAATCCTTGTTCATTAGTTAGGATAATTGCAGTTTATTACAATTTACATTCAGTTTCTATCATAATTTCTATGGGTGTTAGACAACAATAATAATATACTCACATATGAAATTGTCGAGATCTGGGAAGATCCTAGCAACTGACCTACTGACTGACTTAGTACAATATGATTGTTACCTGTAAGAACCTTGAATATATTAAACATGTATTTTTAAATCCATATGTTAATGTATTGAGCATCAACATTTTATTGTAATGGACCATACTTGTGTAGCGCCTCTCTGGTCTTGTCGACCACTCAAAGCATGTTAACATTCCCACTGACACATCATTCATACACTGATGGTACCATACAAGGTGCCAACCTGCTCATCAGCAGGAACTATTCATTCATGGACGCAGTCGCACAGATTTTGCTCAAGGACACTTAAAAATGTGGACTGGATGAGCTGGAGAATCAAATAACTGATCTTCTGATAGTTTGTGGATTCTTGGCAGCCTATGTTGTGGACTTGTTCCCCTTACCTGTGAGCCCATGCTTCATAAACTTTGCCAATAACTGACTATCTAACTGATTGTCTGCCTGGTTATGAGCATTTGTGTTATTTTCTTTGGTGCCTCATACACACACCTATAACACCTATAATAAGGGTCAGACTAACTTTGTCTGCTGTTTGGTACTGGACAGTTAGTGCAGCTATAGATGTGCAAGGTTCAGACGATAAAGCCAAAACAATGAGCTAAAATACACTAAAACATTCAGTAGAACTCAGGGGGATTACAGAGGGGTTTTTTTTCTGCGTGATCGTTGGGTTTCTGAGTACTGGCAAACTTTTCACAATACACACAGTAATTTGATCCATTGTGGATATAAAAAAATATTGATTAGTGCAGCTTTAATCTTTGTTCATGGTTCTCTTTGATTCGTATGTATTGGTGAACCTGGTTAAGGCACACTGTTGCCTATATAGTAGATTAGTGTAGCCCAACCATTGGCTTGTTTCTTCCCTCATTAACGTGCCCAGTGAAGAACAGGGCTGAGAAAGCTAAAGCAGACACCAAACAGGCCAGAGCGAGTCACAGTCCACCAACTTTAGTCTTTATTTGTACGTTAATGCATTTCAACAAGGTTTGGGAATACAGCACACAATAAGATTTTACATAAATCATCTTTTTCCACTGAGGTCTTAGTTCTTAATCACCACTAAGCTTTAACAGTGATCAGCGTTGACATGAGAAGCAGAAGTATTATGCATATCGCCTGATATTACTGGATTTTACAAAAGTCAGTGTGTGAAGTAATTTATCCTTAATATATCACAGTGAAACTAGATGTCTTGCCACAGTTTAATGCGAGCGAAAGTCAAAGATTATTTTATTTATAAAAATAGTACATACAACTAGTGTATCTGGCTCATCCTCTCATTTGGTCCAATTTGCGAGCTTTAAACTTTACTTACTCAGACAAAAAATACTTTGAGCAGACATGTAAAGCTGCAACGTTAGACAGTTCTGTATGTCAGTATTCCAATAGCAGGTTTTCAAGTGCCACACATCATAGTGCCAATTGTTCAATATATTAGAGAAAATTTCACATAGGTTACAATAAATGAACAGTGTTATGTAAAAGACATTTTAGAGTAGGACCTCAGCCAGAGAGTGGGGTCAGTGCAACATAATATACAGTGTGGACCATCAGATAATTCGTACAGGTACTTTATAAATCCCGTTTCTGCACCAAAAACAAAACAGTAGAAGTCTGCATACATGATCATATTGAGGTGCCAGAGCTGGCAGAGAATTGCCAACACACGGTCTAGAACCAAAATGTCGAGCTGAAGGGGAATACTGGCTCTGCTAAACATGATCGACGGCCATGTTCCGATGCAATGTTTCATATTGAATAAAAAGGAGATATGAAATTGCATCAGTGAAAATGATGTCTGTAACACATACACCCGCTCCATGTCTTTATATTGCTCATGTGTGAAACGTGGGTGGAATGTGTCCAAGCTACGTGGAATATTACAATGTCAGCTTGGCCACTTCCAAGAGCTAATTTGGTCAAGTCTCTAAAAAATACAATCCCTGATTTTGATATTATCCTCACAGATCCAAAATACAAGGGTCCAAGAAGTTCCAGGAAAAAGGTGTTTGGTTTGTTTAGTTACATTTGATGGCACAACTAAAGTAGAATATCAAAAGCAAGTTCTGCTTTAAGAACTTATTTGGTGACCCCAAATCTAGTTTTATTCCTTTTTAGCCACGAGTTTGCTCACATTCAGAGATCACCAAGCTTTATGTGGAGCTGCAGGTTATGTGAACAGAGCAGTGAAGGGCAGGACTTTGTGGAGCACTCTGTGTGGTCACCAAGGCTAAGCTAATTGCTGAATGATCAGTAAATTCTCCAAATTAAAGCCTGCCTGCTTATCAAACCACAATGTCTCCGTTTAATTTTCGGCATGTCGCAAACGACGAAAATGTGAGTGTGGAGGATTTGGAGTTGTTCAAAGGCACCAGCAGACGGTGCTGGGCAGGGTAGTGAAAGTCAACTAACAAATAACGCAACTCATCATTTTGCTGCTGAATAAGTCAAGTAATGTAATTGCTTGTACATGCCATGACTGTAATGGATTTCGCAGAGGTTCACACACCTTATTGTTTTTATATGATACCTATTCCTACATACGTTTCTGTTAAATCAAAAGACCACAGACTGACGTGAAAAAATATAAATTAAATACATATTGAATAGATCAATAGAAAGAACTTTGGGCCAGGTAGTATTATTCCAGTTAAAAGGTTAATCCAGACATGCCAAAATGTCCTCACAGCACACTTTTCATGTTTTGACACTGCAGACTTTCAACAGGTATTTGGGGTAGTACTGGGTATTATAACAATATTAAGGATTGTACATTAAATGCATTTTGATATGTTTAAGAAAATCACAAGTTGCCAGAGCCTTTGGTCATTTTAAATCTTTGTCAGTCAACCCACCCTCTGTTCTAATAACCACTTCCTAGGACATTCTGACTTTAAAAATAACCGCTTACAAAGCACCTAATTCCTGTGTGGATGTGCTTTTGAATCTGTGCTGAAAAAGAACCAGAAATAAATCTATCACTGAACCTGACAGGTGCAGTCAGGGCTCTACCAAATCCTGCCGGTTTCCACAGAGTATCATTGTCAAGAATAAGGACTGGCAAAGAATCTCACTGTTCATAATGGCAGTAAAGTAAAAGCTGCTGTTTTCATCTCAAATAAAATTTACAAAAAAACCCTACCCATCTTACCCCATCAACCTTGATCAGGAATTATGGCCACGATAGACTCGCTCTCGGGATTCTATCAAATTAAACACACATTTATGCCTATTTCCAAGTGCCCAATTTGAAATACAAGTGTAAATGACTAAGCCTGCTTAAGAAGTGATTTGCTAGTCACGCCATTGCTTCCCACACAGCTTTTGATAACCACATCATATTGTTGCTAAGAATTATTATTGTGTAACTGACAATAATTTGTTAACCTGCCCTCTTAACTCAGTCAAATTTGTAGTAGGATAACAAATCTGAAAGCACTGTTCTGTCCTTTAAAGGTGCTACATATATCTTTTTTCACATCAGTAAATCATTGCCACATTCATTTTGAGACATTAGTGTAATTATTCAACGACAAGACCACTGCTGGGACAACTGGCAGCTCTACCAGCCCCCACACTGCATTTTACATTGTGTGCCACTGACTTGGATTTGGAGGAAAGTCTTCTGGTTATCTTCACTTACAGCTAAATCTGTCGATTTTTCTCATCGTGACAAAGTAAAGCCAAAGATGCCGCGGAGGCGAGGTGAAACAGGATGCAAGGGGATTATGGGATATGAAATACTTTGAGAAACACCAGCACTAAAAATAACATTGGTGTGAGACAAAGGCTATCAATCATCTCAACCATGGTCTCATTGTTTATGGCAGTCATACCAAGCTACCTGATGATAACTTGATGTTAAAAAAGTTTTACACGTAGAGCCTCTAAATGATTGAAAGACTGCATTTACAGTTAGTATTTGGCTGATAAATAAAATCAAATTCAGCCATTATTATACACATCACCCAGGCAACACTTTCCACATATGAAACATAGAATATAGCATGAATCTTTAAGCATATTGCTCAATTATTACATTCACAATTTCAATTCTAATTGATAGATAAAACATTTAAATTAAACATTATTACTAAATCCTTCCATTATTTGTTCATGTCTGCACATTCATCACATATGTATATATATATATTTTGCTCTAAAATAATCTCAGTGTTCAAAATATATTATTGGCACACTGTTAAATACACTGTAATTATAAAATACATTGTACACTGTAAAGTTTGACCTCAGTTTTTATGTCAGTTTTTAAAGTACATGTACTGAGTAGTAAGAGCATAAAGTGAGGCATTATATGGGGAAGGAAGAGTAATTTGACAAGGCCTGAGACACATTTACATTGTTAGAGCATTATAAACCAATGACACACTTTTGGAGAATGTCATTTTTATGTTACTGTAACTTAATTCCAACATGTAATAAATCATTAAATACAGGTGACCGATCCAAATCACTGAAAATGCCTTACATGTGAATTCTGTTTTAGGGTGGATTTTCTTTGTAGTTGTGTACAGTAGACCCTGTATAGTACAATCAAGATTAAAAAACCCCACAGAGCTATTCATATTTATTATGAAATAATTTGACTGTAACTAATAAATGACCCCTGTGTTTAAAAGTTTGACTTTTGGTAAAAGCCCATTAGGAATGACGTATCTTATGCGGCCACTTCATTTCCACTTGATCTCAACCTGAAGGTGTCAGTTTAGCCTGAGTCTCACACTGTCTCAAACTAAAAGCGATTGTATATGATATTGTGTAGGCTAATCTAATAATAATGCAACAATTAACTAGTCTTTTATGCAGCCTTTTTAAGGTTGAAGGCAATGGCAGCAGTTTAATGCAAGACTCAAAATTTACAGGCAAAGTAGCTGTAGTTGTTCCAGCCATCACGTTCTACAGAATAAGTTGAAGATCTTTTTTACCTTTCTGCGAACTCAGTTTCAGGTAATGAAAGCTCCTCTTGGAAGGTCACACAAAATCATTTCTTTCACAAATCAACCAGAAGAGGATGACGATGGTGAAGATGATGAAGACGATGAAGATGAAGGAGAGGGTCTATGACTCACTCCTCCTCCCAGTTCCGTAAACCTTACCGATGATGATGATGTCACTTCCTTCTCTTTCTCCTTTCTGCTTCCTGTGCAGACTGACCTCTGGGCTGGTTTAAACTGCCATGTCACCCTCTTTGATGACGATGACTGATCCACTGATGTCGACGGCTTCATTTGAGTAGTGACCGACTGAGTTGCCATGGGTACAGCTTGCGTCGCTGCCATGCTGGTGGTAACCCCAGTAACCTTCTTTGCTTTGCCACTGTTGTTTCTGTCCTGTTCCGTGAAGAGCTCGGTCAGCACTTCAGGTTCGGTGGTTTCTCCAAACAAGTCCCAGCCCGGTTCAGCAGTCAGCCGCTTGGGTCGTGCGACGCCAGCAGATTTGTTACCAGCAGCAGAGATTCTAGAGGAGCGACTGGGATCAGAGTCAGACAGGTCTGAGTCCCAGTCACTGTCCCCTGCCACCGAGCCACAGCCCAGAACTGACAGATCAACGGGACCAGATCCTGAACTCTCAGAGTCTGACTCCCTGGAAAAAAACACAACAGACAGAAAGTATGAGTAAAGTATTGTTATATTACTGGAAAAGACAAAGCATTATTATTAGTGGTGCTGAATTTTAAATACAGAAGAGAAAAACACGCAAATGCAGACATAGAATATTCTATAATGAGTTTGTCATGGAAATTGGAGGAAAAAGGATGGTTTTGAATTAAAGCCTGTCTTTACATCAAAATGGAATTCCAAAAAATGTTTCAACAGGATGTCCATGAATATCAAATTAGGAATCATTGCATTCAGATTTTGGAATTCCTCAAAGTGCTCCCCCATCATCCAACACTGCCAACAGGCTTGGTCGGCACATTGCCCCTACTACCTCTGAAATGTCATCTCTAGGACCTCTATAAACGTCTCCCTGTTTTCGCTTCAGCATTCCTTTGGGCTGCCTGATAAAGCTGGCATGGTTAGGGTTACCTTACTTAGCCGACTGCCATTGCAACCAAAACCAGGCTAAGCAATACAGAAAATGGATGGATCTATAGCTAAACATATAGCTTAACAAAATTTCTTTGAAATGTTCTTCAGCTAATTTCTCTGAATCCCTACTAAATTGTAACAATGTAAAGAATGAAATGCATTATAGCTACAGTACGCACACACAAATGCACATACCTCCCACTGTAGTGTGCAGTTCCTGCAGGGCCCAATAGGAGACATGCTGGAGCAGCTAAGTAGACAAAACTGTCGGTGCAAAGAAAGTCTCCTTCCTCTGGTTTTTTGGGGGCAAGGGGAGTCAGCTTGGCATCCCGTTCTGTATTTGACTGGTTCAAGTGTGTTTGCGTGCCCTCCAAATGTTGCAGTACATTGTCATGTTTTATATCATGCAAGGGAGCTTCTGTCACTGTGGTGGCATCACCCCAGGAGGCAGGTCTTGCAGACACAGCAAGGTAAACAAAGCTATCCGATTGGACAAAAGGATCTAAGTCACCACAGTCCAGTCCTGAGCTTCTGATTGGCTTTTGGATAGGATCTAGAAGGTGTTTCAGTGGTTGTTTTCCGGGAGACAGAGGAAGAGGGGAGTCAGTTTCCATTAGGGTTACTTTTTTTCTGGGTGGTGTTTCTTCACTTTGTGGGGCATTGACAGTCGTGCAGCTACCAATGTCTGTATGGTCAAGTGGTGCCCTAATGATTGAAACCGTACCTATCTTACCAACTCTCCCTCCACTCTCATCTTCCCCCAACTTTCCATGTCTTGCTTCCTCTCTTTCGTTGTCTCTCTCTATGTCTTCATGCTGGGAGGTGTTGAGGAGTGATGGGTAGCACCACTGTAGCTCTGTACTCTCTTCCCTACCCCATTCCTTTAACCCTCCTTCGTCCCCGTCTTTCTCTAATGACGTGCTGCTGCTGCCTAGGTCTGAGCCACTGATTGGCTGGTCACTGTCAGAGCCAGTCTCCTCTTGGCTCTGATTGGATAAGGAGAGGAAGACGCCACTGGAGTCGGACTCCAGTGTAAGGTTGGAGTCTGGAGAGCTGTCCTCCTTAGTGGAGCTAGAAAAAAAGACAAGGCAGTCGTATTACTGCTACATCCCCATGTCTCTGCTAAACTCCACTGACCTCTAATGCTCTCTCTACCATTGGTTACCATAGATACCATCAAATTTGTCATAACCTACTTTTCCAGATCAAGGCCATCGATTTGCTTTTGTTTCCCAGCCCTCAGCCCCCAGCACTAATTTCTTGTGCCTCTAATAGGAATCCTTGCATTGATGACTTGGGTGATGGAAACATCATAATGAATAGCTGAGGCCTCGGTATGTTTGGTTTGTATCTTCATTTATTAGCCAGGAATGACACACATAGTCATGGCATATTGATTGTTCTAATGATAGGATTTTTCAGGGCTCAGGGCACTTTGAGAGTGTTGCTTTTACAACTACTTGCTTGTACAAATCAAACGAACTTCTTACTTCTACAGTGTGGTGTGCCACAGTTTTATCATGATCCAGACCACAAATATTACCCTGAACTATTACAACAACTGTGGGGTGTTAAACTCTGTAAATGGGAAGAAAACATGAACACCTCAATATCATTGAGACAATTAGGTAAAAAGAGATTAAACTCATTAACCCATATACTAAATGCTGCTGTACACCAATACAGCAATGGTTTCAGGTCATAAATAAAACTGATTAGTGTATCATAATGGCAGCCAGCATTCCTTGGTTTGTAATGTATTTAATGGCAAATAAACAAAACAAAGACAAAACCTGGGTCAGTCCTGAAAAAATTGAATAGCAACACAATGCATTTGGTTGTCCGTAATAATAACTGTTTGAACATGCAATCGAATCTCCCACTGGACGACCCACATGTTTACACAAATCACTTAATAAACAAACTTTAGGAATTTGACTGATTTATTACATGTGGAGTTGGGCCGCTACCAATTTATATATTCAGATCACTCATGGCTCAGCCTCAAGAAATTTTAAGCATAAACTACATTTATTTACATGTAGAGCTCAAACACTCAATTATAAACTGCACCACCACACGGCACAAGATGAGTGCTGATTTACTGTTGCACCTAAAATTATTCAACCCCCATTTCAACTTAGGTGTATTGGCAAAATTTACAAACTGTGTTCAATGAACAACTCAAACAAGAATAATTGTAATAGCTTAGCACAACTAATATTACAAGTGGTTTCTCTAAATTCAACACAATATGCCACTTTTAATGACTACTGCAGTCTCAGAATTATTCAGCACCCTGAGAATCCTGAATAGAAGAGCACTCATTTCCAAATCTCAACTAATGAGGCCCTTGATTAGTTGTATCAGGTGTGTTTGAAACAGAACACATCAAATACCCAGACTGGCGAGGGGTTTGTTCACTATGACTTTTGGCTGCATGTTAGAAATATGGGTAAATCAAAAGAATTGTCCAAAAAGTTAAGAGAGGAGATCATTGCCTTGCACAACCAAGGAAAATGATTGTTTTTGCAAAAAAGATAGCAAAGGCACTGAATGTTCTTAGAGATACTGTTGGAAGCATTGTTTGCAAGTTCAAAGCTATGAAACATGGCAGAAAGAGGAAACTATCAATGGCTTCCACCAGATTTCTGAGGAAGGAGGTGGCCAAACCCTTGAGTGACTGCAAAAGACCTGCAGCGAGACTTGGTGGCACCGAGGTTTCAGTTTCAATAATAAGGCGCATACTAAAGGCTGAAGACGTACACCAATACTGACTCAAAAGCACAAGACAAGTCAACACCAATATGCTCAAAACCATTTGAAAAAGCAACAGATGTTTTGGAAACATTCAATGTTACATGACCATGATCCATGTCAACATGGTGACTTTGGCACCCCTAGAATTAATTTGTAATACCCAGATATCCCAATAAAAATCATACATTTGCTAACGTACCCAAAAAGCCAATACACATCAATGTATAGTACAAAGTTATGGCTTTCAAACATGGCGATCCAATGGCGCTGTGACACTGTGCATTTATAACCCTTTCTAAAGATGCCATTGATCAGATCTTCAGTATGTATTGGCTGAATTCAAAACAGGATTTCGATTTTGCCCAATGCAATGAACCTTCAGTCACCCTGGATGTATGTCAACAGCTGGTGGAGAACGCTTCACAGTCAGTGCTGATAATAACAATTTTGTGGAATTACCTTGTGCCAACAGTGGAAGTCCCAGCAGATTTGGTCGACCAGTCAGCAGGGGGTCTGTCTGAGTCTGTTGCTGGTGAGGCCATAGTGCTGAGTTCCAAACTGACCTGGGATCTGCTACTCACACCTGGAAAACAGAGCACAGATTCAACAAAGAAAAAAGGAGAAATAAGCAAACAAGCCTCAATAGAAGCGCCTCTTTAAGCCTTGATATCCCTTTAATGGTACAGTGATTCAATCACTGCTGCCACTGTACATAAATCTCCAATTATCGGGGTATCACACTGCTCAGCCTCCCCAGGAAAGTCTACTTCAGGGTGCTGGAAAGGAGGCTGCGTCCGATTGTCGAACCTCTGATTCAGCTGTATCTGCATTCTTGGCACAAAGTCAAGCACGTTCTCAGTGGGTGTAGGACTCAAAGTGCAGCTGAGGTGAGGAGAACATCCATTTTGGAGACCTCAGAATTGCATCTGCTTTTTGCAAACTATGTGGTTCTTTTGGCTTCCTCAGCTTTAGCATGCGCTGGGGCAGTTTGTATTGGGTTGGGATGAGAGTCAGCACTTCTAAGTCTTAGATCATAGTTCTCAGACGTAAAATGGTGGATTGCCCCCTCCGACTTGGGGGCAAGTTGTTGCCCTAAGTGGGGGAGCTAAGTATCTCGGGGTCTTGTTCACGTGTGAGAGTAAAATGTACAAAAGGTGGACAGATGGACTGGCCCTGGCAGAAGGGCGTCTGGTGTGCCCTGCTTGACCTGACCCAGGACAAGCAGAAGATAATGGATGGAAGGCATTTGAGCTATTTATTTTGATTAAGTGGTTGGTAAATTGCTCTCTTGACCTGGACTGTATCATTGTTAAGTATCTTAAAACTCAATTGATCTATGAGCTGTCTGAGAAAGCCACTGTGTTATTAAAAAGGATTTTAATCAATATACTACGATATATACCTGATGTTATGTAATCTATACATCATATGTATTTGTCTTTGTCAGACTTATTTTTTAGTTGTGTATCTATGGAGCCAGGAACAATAATAAAATATTCCATTTATTAAGTTTCAGAGATTCAGGTTCATGTGATGATGTCAGAGGTTCTCCATTACCTGCCTTATTATTCCTTTCTGAAGTCATATTACAGCACTGTCCTGATATTAATGAGGAGAAAATACTGGAAAACAACATCGATGCCTGGCATCTGATCAATACAAACAATAATCAGTTCAGAACGATGACCAGTTGCACTTTGCTGGCTCTAATTCACTACCTGCTATTTTTGTACATGGTTAAATGAAACAGTTTACAGCCAGCACCCAGCAATACTCGGTGCTCAGTGCATACAGCGTAATGATACTGCTGTTTTGGCTGGGTACATAATGTTATCAGCATAAACAATGAGCACAAAATTATGAAATAATGGGTTTCACTGCAAAATGTTACACCCATTAAAAAAAAGAAAGTGTCTGTTCATTGATCCAAATGACAATACAGAAATACATAATATCAATTATTGCAATGTCGCATATATATATAGATACAGTAGATAGATGGTGTGGATAGGTAGATAGGTTGTGTGTGTGTGTGTGTGTGTGTGTGTGTGTGTGTGTGTGTGTGTGTGATATTATTATTATCATTATGATGATGTAATGGTTGATTTGTTAGCTTTGTGTGACCATTGTGGATAAATTCAGTTTTTATTAAATTAGAGCTAACTAATTTACACATAGAAATCTGGGGCCAGATATCATTATTCCAGCATAGGAGTAGTAATTTATAGCCTCCTGGGAAATTCTGTCACCACCAAGTTCCTAACAAGCACAAAGTACATGCAATGCACAGACGGCAGGGGGAAGAAAAGTGGTGCGGGTGGGTCACTGAGGTCCAACAACAATGGGTGCTCATTTGCCCCCACAGGGCAAAAAAATGCCCATGACAGGTTAATCTAGCTGTGGTTGCGGGACTCACAAGAGACATAATTAAACAAAAACAACAGTTAAAATGAAGCAGCAGACATTTGGCTCCTGGTATAGATCGAGCTTAAAAAACCATGGATCCCCTATTCTCTGAGATTTCCTCCCAGGCTCTCAGTTTGTAAGAAAAGCTTTCTATTGAACGAGCAAATTGAAAAATAATGTATTTCAAGTATCTAAGCCAAAGACTTTGACACGGCTTTTTTTCCACAAATGGCAAAGCTCTTCCAAACCTATAGACTTTATACATATATACTGTGTACTTTCATGGGTCGAGTAGTAGTCTTTGCATTTCACATAATAAGTGTCAAGAATGAAAACAAACATACAGAAAATCCAACTATCTACCTGTCAAGAGAGCAGCTTTCTCCCTCTGCGGCCCAGGGTGTGTTTGGTACATGTCAGCTCGTTCCCTCTGTGGCTCCAGCAGTGTTTGGTATAAATCCTGTGTGTCCCTGTGGGGCTGAGACAGGTCCAAGTGCTCCAGGTCAGAGTCTAGCTCCCTGGCTCTCCTTTCTAATTCTGTCAGGCTGAGCTCCGAGGCTGCGGAGGAGGGGGGGTGGGAGCCCCCAAAACCAACCGGGGGCCTAAGAAGAGGCCAACGTTGCAGGGAGCCGGAGAGGGAATCTGTATCACCTCCTCCTACTGCCTCTCCTTTCTCCCAACCATCATCCCACAACGTGGTGACCATCTCAAGGACAGCGTCCCAAGTTTCCATTCCCCCTTCCTCTACAAATGTCCCTCCATCTCCTCCCTCCACCTCACCTTCTTCTTTACTTAATTTAGCCACCTCCTCCTCCAACTCTTGTCCATGTCTCTCTTGAATTTCATCCTTAATCTTCATTCCTTTATCCTCCGCTGTTTCACACTTTATTTCCACCTTGTTTTCTTTTTTCATATCTTCCTTTTTGTTTCCATCCTGTTGCACTGTCCCTTCATCCTTTCTCTCTGACTTGTCTCTTTTGGTTTCCTCCACCAGCCCCTCATTGACCATAACTCTCTCTTTCTCCATACACACTCTCTCCTCCCCCTTGTCTTTTTCTTCTCTCCTCTCCCTTTCTCTCTTCTCTTCCTTTCCCTTCCTATCCTCCCTCTCAGTCTGCTCCGTTATCTGCTCTCCTTGTTTCTCCCTGCTCCTGGATCTCTTGGGTCCTTCCTGCTCTCTGCAGACCCTCCACTGCTCCAAGTTCTGCTCTTTCAGAGAAGCCCTGCCCACCAAATTGGCCCCCTGTCCTGCTTCTGGATGAGAGGGCTCTTTAAGTGAGCATCGTCCCACAACACTTGTAGCATTCATTACGTTTGTTAGCAGGTTCTCCGAGAAGTGGCCTGAACGAGGGTGGAGGTGGCCATGCGGGCGCCTCTTCTCCAATGCTGAGAGGACAGAGGGGAGTGGGGGAAGAATAGGTAGGTTGTGGAGTGCTCCACCCTGCCGAACAGTCCTCTTTCTGACAATGATTCTGCGTGGCCAGGTGGACTCAATGCCTTCAGCCGGGCCTGTTGACTCAAGGTCTCCAAGCCCTTTGCTTAGTCGAGGGCTTACCACGCCTGGTCGGAGCCCTGTGGCTGTGCCAGGTCGAGTCCGGGAGCTGGATTTGGATGATTTGGACTTCTGGGATCTGGAACTTTTCCCTACATGGCTAGATTCAATTTTATCTACATCTGAAGGCTTTTTCTCAGCCTGATCTGCAGGGGCAGTATCAGGTTTATCACTAGCCACAACACTTAACTGACCTTTATCTACTGTCTTGTTGCTGTTCTGGCTTTCACTTACAACCCCAGTCTCAGCATTACTCTTTGTCCCTGTCTCATTACATACATTAGTTTCCAGCACTGCCTCAGGCTCAGATGTAGGAACAATCTTAACTTCTGTCTCAATTTTAGCTTCCACTCTGGATTCTGCTGCTGAACCAACCTCATTATTATCTTTAGCTATACCACCAGCTTCTGTTCCAATCCTGTCCTCCACTTGCCTTGAACTAGCTTTAGTCTCGACCTCTGCCTCAATCTCTGGCTTCCTCACCAGACCACATCCAACTCCCATCTCAATTTTATGGCAAACCCTGTTCTCAGTGTCTGTCACAGGTGACGGTATAGCCTCAGCAATAGGCTCGGTTTTAGCCACAACCCTTCCGTTTTTTTCTTGACTCCTTGTCCCTCCCCGTTGTCCTTCCTTGTTAACAGCTGGAGCCATATTTTCTATCTCAATGCCAGATTGCACTTTTCCCTCTAAATCCCGCCCCCCTGGTCTAGTTTTCACCTGGGAGCCCATTCTTGTTTCAGACCCATTTTTAATGCTAGCCCTGGATCCGTTGTCATATTTGTTCCAACTTTCAGCTCTATGGTATTCTTGAATTCCAGCCCTGATTTCAGCTTCTGACATGTTTCCCATTCCAACCTCACTTACTAACCTTGGCACACACCCAGGTTTGCTGTCAACAAACACCAAACCCACACTCCCATTGTCAAACCTAGAAACCATACCCCCACCTACATTTTCAGGGACAACCTTTGATCCAGCTCTATTCCTACCCACAGCCCCGGTGCCCATTCTAGGGGCAGCACTCGGGGAGGGTGAAGGTGAGGGCTGGGGGAGCAACAGGGGTGTTGTGTCTAGAACCTGTTCGGGCTCTAAAAACACAGAGTCTCTGTCTGAACGTAGAGGAACTGGTCGACCATACCCAAAGGTCCCAAAAGTCGATGTTTCCCTTCTCTCCCTTTCTCTCGCTCTCTCTCTCTCCAGCCTCCCCCTCTCTCTCTCTCTTTCCCACTCACGCTGGGCCCACCCTCTTTCCATCTCCCTTTCTCTCTCCCTCTCCCACTCCCTTTCTCGCTCACTCCGGCCCCACCCTCCTCCTCGATCCCTCAGGTCCTGCTCGAGGTCATGAGCGGACAATTGGACCAGTGGGGCACGGTAAGGGGATCGTCTAAGCTCTTGAGGTGGTGACAGCCTGAGGCTCTGGGTTTGGGAGTAATGCCTTGGCTGGATGACCTGGGGAGGGGAACAGCGTAAACTTTGAGTCTGACTAGGGCGGGGTTTGGCAGGGGAGAAAAAGACCGGAGTATGGTAACCCGAAGAGAGAGGTGAGCCAGAGAAAGGGGATATGAGGGGAGAGGCAAGAGAGGACGACTGGCCCCCAGGGGGAGGGTAGTGCCCCGGGTTCAGATACCCGCCTCCCCTGTCCATCATTTCAGTTGTAGTGAGCTCTAGACACTCCAGATGTTTTGGAGGAGTCAAGACTTTCCAGGAATGCCGGCCATCTCTGCTTTTTGTGCTGTCTCCGTGGTGATGGTGGTGGTGATGGTGATGTTTCTTGGATGAGGAGGAGGACACTCCCGGTGCAGAGAACGAGGACACAGAGGGAGAAACTGATCGGTTGAAATGTCCTGGAGAATCGCAGCCACCACCATCATCATCCTGGCCTGCAAGCTTCAATGAATCATAAATGGCTCTTTCGTCCAGTCGCCGCACAAATGAGGGGTTTGGAGTTAAAGAGCGGGGCTGCGAATCAAACAAGTCTGCCGGAGACCTGCTAACCCTCAGGGAGCCGCTCGCAGAGTAGCTAAAACTCCCCTCACCTCCACAGTCTCGCCGTATGGACCCTCCCGGGTGGTGGTGGTGGTGATGGCTGTCAATCTGCTGATTAATGCACATGGTATCGTAGATGGACCGCTGGGGTACGTAGCCGTCTCCGTATCCCACTTCCACTCCCCCAGCTCGCCCTCCCACTCCGCCATCCCCAGCTCCATGTTTCTCCAGGCAGCAGGAGCTCTTCCTGAAACACCCGGGACGGCTAAGAGGCTTGCCCATGATTGGTCGGAGGGCTGATGGTGGGAGGGGTTGGTGGGAGGCACGCTTGAAGCTTGAAGAGTGAATTGTGAATTCGTTAATTTTACTAATTCTGAAAAATTATGCTTGCAAAATAAATATCAAAATGTGCAAGATGCATGGCAGTTAGCGTTGAGAGGGCCATGGCAAGATTAAAAGCATGGAGAAATGTCAATACCAATCTGCTTTTTCTTTTCTGGTAAAATACTGCAGCACATTCCTTCTGTTTTAATGAGAAGTCAGGACAATCTTGTGATCAAAGTATGGCATCGCTGCAAAAAGAAATCCACCTGTCAAAAGCTCCATGACATAAAAAAAATGTAAATAACATAATGTCCAAATTAAATTTGGAGAAGGGATCCTACTTTTAGAAATATTCCAACCAGATTTTGAAGAAAAACATGAATATATACAACAAAATATGTCCAGTATTTATGTCCACAGGGTTATTGTTCTTAGCTCGTCTTCTTTTCCTCTCTCTTCTCAGTATGACTGCATTTGTATTTATTCTGGTTGCTTATTGTTCTGGCTGTCTGTTCAGAGCCAATTAAGTCTTTATCCAGTGGAGCATTAGTCAGTCAGACACAGAGCGACAGAAAGACTGAGCACAGTGGATGGAGGCCTCAATCCAGTCGAAGCTTGTCCTTTCATTCTGGCTGTGTTTGTTGATTACCGTCTGTGGAAAAAAACAAACAACAAAAGATTGAACAGAAGGCAGTCTCTCTATAGATATGAAAGTGGATATCAGCATAGTCAGTATTAAGATATTAGCTATCATATTATTGTATGTCCAATTAAAGGGGCACTTTGCCAATTCAGCCCACAGCTGTCTAAAAAGTAGTAAACCATTTCCTCAGTATATTGATTAGAATATTAGAATCACTTATGTTAAATGATGCATTCAGGTTAAACAGCAAAAACTCCAACCATATGCATTGAGATTAGGGGAGAACCAGATGGAAACTGTCTTATTCACCTCTTCTAACTTGGAAGTGAAGTCAATAGAGATGTACTCTACAAAACCCCTTTCTTCCAAGGTCAGGCTGAACAATGAGGTAGGATTGTAGCCCTAGTTGGTTCATTTCATAAAAGTTACATGACTTTTAAAACATAGTACATAGCAACAGTTCTTATAACGAAAAGAGCACATGTCAAGGGTAAGACAGCAAAGGATAAAAACCTTAAATGTGCTTCATGTATATCTTATTTCCCCACGTATGAGCTAAACAATAAGCTAAATTCCTTTGGTTAATGTCATGGATGATTATATATTAGGACAAACGTTGCATTGGCGGATTCTCCAATGTTCTTTACACATGGAACTTTATTTTTCTTCTACTTTTTCTTTTCTCCCAAAGTAAATGCTACAACTCTAGTTGGATAAGCTTTGTAGAAGTTATATATCAAAATATATTACATACATCATATGGTCTTGACAAGTGAAATGGAGAATACCTCCTCATAGCCAAGACAGCAATAGATAAAAGCCTTAAAGGTCAAGGTTAAGTTACAACTTATGAAAGTTATAATGTTAAACAAATACAGTTCTCACAACCTAAAGGGTAAAAAACAGACAACACATGATAAAAACCTCAGATTGACTTCATGTAGAAACGTTTTCTCTTGACTTCACCTCAAGTTAAATGCAGAAGCCCTTACTGGCTTTAGCCAATATTGAGGAAGTTGCGTCTAAGAACGTATAATGTACCAACAGCTCTGACAACTTCAAGGGTGGAAAGCAGCCCATTGCCAAAACAACAAAAGATAAATACCTCAAACAACTTTGCATTCTGAAGTTGAAGAGATGTTAATGCGACAGCTAGCACCAAGCAGCCGTAAAGCCCTGTGCAAATTTGGTTCCAGAAATAAAGTCAAGATGACGTCAGTATTCCTTCTAAGCTCTTCCCTCCATCAATACGAGAAATCAGCTGAATATCAACATGCCATAGGATAAAATTGTGCAAATTTGGGTTGATGTGGACGTTCCTGCTTTGAATGTATCAAAGTGGTTCATCTCCGCTAACTCCAGCTTTGTGGGGGAGAGCAACAGTCCTCAGTATGATGCTCTAAACAGTAGCTCACAGGAAGTCGCCAACATTGCATTTAACAACAAGGCATTTCAAGCAAATTTTGACCGAAGAACCCACAGGAATCTGCTGCACATGCTGAGAGATCTGCCGACCTCAGGACGAGGTTCAGAGGGGGACAAAAGTTACAAGAGGAATTGAGAATATTTAACTGATTCAAAAACTCCACGTAGACTTTTTCCTCAATAAAGAAAAGAACAGATTGACATGCACGTATCGAAAAACATCTTTAGAAAGCTCCCCACGGTAGTCCTGAAGTGTCCATACTAATATCCATGTCAAATGCAATATTAGAAATCAGAACTGTCTCATTTGCATGTATTAGTGATGCCTTCCTCACAAATCCATTAAGCTCCATCAAAGGAGCCTATTGATAGTTGAAAACCAGTCCTAGTGTCTCTATCTCTTTCTCTATCTTTTCAGTGTGCCTTCGTTCCTAGGCATCCTCTCTCGCTCTCTCTCTCTCTCTCTCTTTCATCACTGCTGCTGCCACCTGCTCTATTTTCTCCCAATCAATAGAAAAGCCAGAACCTTATCAACATGGTCACAGTCATTAAAAGGCATCAGTCAATCCAGTCAGTCGATCTCAGTCCCATCCAGGTAATGTCTTGTCGTTCTGCCTCAAATCAGCATCCTCATTTGTTTTCCTTACCAGAATCTCTGCCCCTGTCGTTTCTCTCTCTCTTTATCTCTGCCGTTTTTCTCTTTTTCTGTAGCTTGTCTCTCTCTCTCTCCCCCTTTTTCTCTCCCCTCTCCCTCTCTCTCTGCTGTGAATCATGCCTTCTGTCAGTGGAAGGTTTTTTTGACAAGCGCTCTCTCTGCCAACCAACACACCAACGCAAACCCTCCTCCTCCTCCTCCTCCTCCTCTCCCTTTCACTCTCTCTCCCTTCTAGCTTTTCTTCTCCTCACTTCAGCCTGCCTCTGTGTCTCGCTCTCTCCTTCTCTTCCTCTATCTCTCTCGCTCTCCCTCCCATTTACACTCCACACAGCTTCTGGGCTTTAAGAGCTTTGGAGCTGCAAAGAGACCAACTTCTCCTCTCCAGCTGCTTCTATCTTCCTCCATCTCATCCGTCATCTCTCCGTTTTGCTATCCTTCTCTCTTCTCCTTCTCTTATTCCCTTCTAGATTTAGTTTGACCTGAGTGGGTTACCCTTGGGAAATCATCACCATCAGACATTTTTGAAATAAGGTAACGAAGGAGAAGAGGAATAAAGGGAGGACAGATCTATCTATCTATCTATCTATCTATCTATCTATCTATCTATCTATCTATCTATCAGTCACCCACACACTTTTCTTCTCTGCCTCTCTCTCCATCCCTCTTGTAGCCCTCTCAGTTTGCCCTCTACCTCCCACTCTTCACCTCAGCGTTAATGCAACATGCATCATTGTGGAGGCGGCAGAGAGAGTGAGAGAGACAGAGAAAGAAAGCTCAACAATGGATACTCACATACTGTACCGTGCAGTTTGAAAGCATCGTCATCAGCAATATCATTTGACCGTTAACAGCTGTGTGGAAAAACAGGATCTATTTTTATCAATAGGAGATGTTAATATACAGGAATGATCAATAATATCAGAATACATGTTTTGTTCCCTTCTATCTGAATGACATAACAGCTAGCTTTTAGATTTGCTGTTCCAAACACTGCACAGGCAGTCGTTTTTCTTTCCATTTTGTGTGGAATGAACAGAAAGGGAAGAACAGAGTAATTAGCTTCAGCAGCAGCAGCAGTCACCATGTTTGGGCAAGAAAAATGAGTGCCACCTACAGAAACACCAACTTCATCCAAATGCAAAAAGAATACAAGGAAGATGATGTCACTGTGCTGCCCACAATGTTTGACTGACTGTTTTGATATTAGAAAAAAGATTTTTGGAGATTTCAGGACAGTCCTCTTTCTGACGCAGATTCTTTCCTCTGGATTGAAAACTGTGTATTGGCTTGATGAGGCAGAAACCAATGTTGATATCTGAGAGTGTAAAAAGTATGATTATCATATGTAATCATTTATGACAAGGATAAATTAAATTTGGTTTGAAACTTAAAAGTAAAGGTGCGACATGAGCTCCAGAACAGCTACCGTGGCATCTCTTAAATGCAATTTCTTGTTATTTATTGGCTTAGCCAATACAATACCAATATATCTGTGATGAGCTAATATTGACCAATATATAGCCTATATTCAAACTACACATTGTGACACAAGTCAGCATCACAACCACTGACTCATGACCATTTACATTGATCATATTGTTATTAAACCACCCGTAGGAACATTTCAATTATTCGTTCATATATTTGCAGGCTTGCTCATCGTTTATATTTGCTTCTGTCTTCTGAATTTGGATGTAATTACACAACATGTGTTGTGAGTTGCAGCCCTTTATATCACATAGGCCTCACCTACAAGAAGTAGAAATGTGGGCTATCAAAATATTATTTTTTCCCCCCCAAGATCATCTAAATATATAATGTACTAAATTAAGTGTACATTGGAATGCAATGGAATACGGTTTGCAAAGTTAAAGTCAAAAGGAGAACAGAATTTTTCTCTTGGACCACCACAAGAGCCAAAATAAATTTAAGACCACCAGAGCCAAAATGTGAACTGGCCACATGGTGACATTGTTTGATTACACCTGCACCAAAAATGAATCCCCTCCTTCTTGACCTGGTTTTCTGGCTTTCCATTGAATGTCAGTGAAATTTCCTAACTAGTTAACAAAAAATCTTGCTAACTAGATAAAACCAGACCAACAATCCAAACTTTTTAGAAGTCCTAAATGATGATGATGATGATGATGATGATGATGTGACATACAGCTGACAGTCAAGTCTCAGTACTTGCGCACAAGGGAATCATTCTTTATGGATGAAATTAGAAGTTTTGCATCCTTGCGATCAAAAATTGCGGCAAAAAACATTCAGCTCGCTCAATGCAAAGGCAGAGGACAGAGTTTTATGACAACAAAGAGAATAAAATCAGTATAAACACAGGGAAATACCATTATCATACAATGGTACTTCAGAAACTCCAGGGTGTTGTACCTCACACCGCTCACCACAGTCTTGTTCAAATTGGGCCAGTCGTTTCCATGATATTTTGCGTGATTGACAGAAACTAGGACTGACTCACTCTCCCCCTGGTCGCTATGTGAGCTCAAGTGGTGTTGACTCTGCGAATATGTGTGTGTGTGTGTGTGTGTGTGTGTGTGTGTGTGTGTGTGAGACAAAGACAGACAGGAGAGGCAAGCAGAGACAGGGAGAAAGATCTCAGTCAACACAGTAAAAATACATTGAAAACAAACTGAATTTGCCTGAAAGTCTGTGACTGTGACTACACAGCCTTGTGTAAGACTGCCAGCTGTGAGAAGCCTGACAGAGTTCAAGTTTTGTTTTTGAATGAGAGTAAAAGTCTGACCTTAATCTAAGGCCGTAAGCCTTGGGTTGTGATCCGAAGATACAGGCAGGGCAAAGATGTGCATTTTACTTTAGTATATCCAACTTGGCTTACGTTACAATTCTACTTCTGGACAATTCAGAAGGAAATTCTGTACTATTTACTCCACTTCATTTATTCTAAAGCTTTAATTACTGGTTTCTTTATAGAAATTTATCTACAAAAGATATGATGATCTTATAAAATATGTTGTACCAATGTTGATTGAACGCCCCAATCATAAAACAGTTAGAATTAGCTACATTAGCTTCAGCAAATCACTTCAGCTGCCTCGCATTAATACATCAGTAACCATAAAATAGTACTGTAATACATAATGGTATAACATTTAGAGGGGCAGCTTTTCTGAATGATGAGTAGCCAGTTTTTACTTTTGATACTTAAAGCAAAAACAGTAGCTAAACTTAAACTTAAACTTGTAATAGAGTTTATTTCTATTGTATTTCTAGCTCTGTATACTTCTACAGTTTATCACTACACTCCATAGCGCCACCACTGCTGTCAGTGTAACCTCATTATTTAGCATTATGTCCGTCTCATCGCCTCCTACCGGACATGCTTCTCCCTGTAGCTCCTAACTATTGTTAGTACAATCGTTGTCGGACTGTTTTTTCTGATTGATCCGCACTGATCCCCATTAGTGGAGTTTTCCTACAACTAGAGGTGTATATTCACTGTTTACTTGCGCATACACACCACTACACCTCTGAATTTAAGAAAACCCTGGTGCTGAGCTGCTGCACTCTCACCTTCAGAGAAAATTAGAGATGAAGGTCAGTGCTTCAATAAAGGAAAGCTGCTTTTTTCGTCTGTGACTTACTGGAAAAAGTCGGTAGAAAACTTAGGAGGAATATTACTCCTGCATGTTCACAGACAACATGCTCCTGCAGATATTGTTCCTGATGTGCCACAGTTAGCTTACTACAGTTACATTTTTTGGTTATGGTTAGGAAAAGCTAATGGCTAATGGAAACAAGCTTTGGCTCTTGGCGAATTAGGGTTCCTGATAGGGGAGAAAACAACTGGAGGGCACAGACAAACACCGTACTTTGCTGTTTAATGAGGAGCTGGATTTGTTGCATTTCTTTGGTTCTTTCATTTTATTTTTCAACGAATGAAATTCCATTCACCTCTAGATTTAGATAATAGATATGTTGTAGCAGGGGCACATGTGTCAGCAGTAGAATGCCCCAAACCTGAGCAAATAAATCTGAAACTACCTACAACAGGGGTACAACAATTTTCATTGGCCCGCAGGAAATTCTAAAACTGTATTGGAACACGGCCCACACATGGAACCTGCACTGGACTGTGTTGTACTTCTTAGTCTCACCACTAGGTGGAGTAACTGTCCTGAACGAGGCAGCTTCTCTATAAAATGAGTAATAGAAGAAGAAATGTGCTACAGGTGACCCAAAATGGCGGAATTAAGGAAACATAAGAGAGAAAGTGAGAGTAGAAAGTTTCAGACGCGGTGTGCGATGAGAGCACAGCTAATAACTAATGAAGATCACTTTTACATTACGGAGGAGCTGCTTGATGTTAGCAGTCTAAAGAGAACCAGGACGGGTGAGGATGTTTCTGAAGCTGTGCCAGGTGCAGTTGGCATGATGGGACTTAAATGGGACAAGCTGTGTGGAGGTATGATGGATGGAGCTCCAGCTGGGACAGGAGAGCGCAAAGGAAGGCCATCTACGGTGTCCGCTGAGGGCCAAGAAAGTGGAGGTAAGGCTGTTAATTCGACCAGGGCTCTAGCACAGACTATTTCAAGCTTCCCTCTCTGATGCTGATGCTGGTGCTGGTGCTGGGGGGGGGGGTACATCACCTCTAGTGGATTAAAGTTAGCAACATAGCTCACTTCTAGTGAGTGGCCCAGTGCTTTGTATGTTTTTCTGTATGTGGCCCTCAGGGAAAACAGTTTGGACACCCCTGACCTACAACATTTGGTTAGTCTGTAAAAACTGCCTCCACAGTTAAGTTTTTGCCAAATCTCTTCAAATCAAAGACAGGTTGTAGTATTATACCAACTTCTTCATGTAACTAAGATCCCAAGCTTTTAGCCACGTTAGCCTTGTGGCTCTACGTTAAATTGGCCGGGGCCTGCTGTCCGGGGCTCATCCTCAGTGTTCTCATAAGCCAAATAAGTGGCTGCTTCAGGCCCTGCAGCCACCAGGGACACACACAGTCGTGCATCATGTGCGGAACTGACTGATCGTCTGACCTGGCGACCCCCTCAATCTACAATGAACTGATAATGTGGGTAATGGGATGCTAGCTACTGACAGTCTTCTGTAATTGACGAGTAATCCTAAACTGGCAACCGGTGAATGACGCACGTAGCTTAAGGCATCACAACCTGTGGCAGGGCCCCCTGTGAACGCCCCATGACGCAGGTAAACATGGCTAAAAAGAATAAACCCATCAAAATACAC
Organism: Pempheris klunzingeri; assembly: GCF_042242105.1. NCBI lineage: Eukaryota > Metazoa > Chordata > Actinopteri > Acropomatiformes > Pempheridae > Pempheris > Pempheris klunzingeri. Next base: position 4,289,516 of record NC_092024.1, read on the forward strand.
AATACAACTGGAGTGAACCCACTGAGCCTGTATGTACGGCTAAATTTGTTACCTGCTTAAGCACTGCAGACTCTAATCGTCTTTAATTTAGGCCTACATATTCTTTTATTCATAAAGACAACGGCCTTTACCTTTACAGTCTCACTTGAAGTGGTATCCCTTAAATCTATTTTTCCATTTTCAGTATAATAGTGGTCTGGGCACCGCCCTATTTTAAGTATAAATATATAGTCATAAAAAAGAAGAAATGGGTCAGATCTAGGTAAGGAATGCATATTTCATGTGTGCATTTGAGAGGGGAAGGTTTTTTTTTAATAGCCCGACACCTAATAAGGTGTCAGTTGCACTTTCAAATGTTTCAGAAAGTAAATTTAGTTATATGTAAAATGTTCCATAGAAACAAATGCGGTGTAACAACAGCTGTTCCAATAATTTGTCCCCCCCCCCCTTCATTGTTGTCGGTAAGGAGCTGGGAAAGACAGTCGGCTCCTGACTGATTCAGGAGCTCCACAGCAGGCTTCTGGCACAGCATATGGTGGCCTGTAAGTGACACAAATGCCAAAAAGAGATTTTCATAGTATGCGCTGTTGGCTTGCCAAGTGGAGCAGAAATGTAACAGAAATGTCTAGTGAAATATAGAACATGAGCTATACAGTAAAGGGGAACAATATTAAGACTTTTTAGGACTTTAGGACAAATAATGATGTGTAATGTGAGCAGGGTTTCTCATAATGACGAACCCACAAAGGAGCATCCCTCAACTTTGCCGTTCCCCTCAGCTCTACAAAGTCTTTAAGAGTTCAAAAGCTGTGATAAGCCCATGACACAGCCCAGCATCAAGCACAGAAACACAGTCATGCATTTAGTAGCTAAAGATCCAGATATTTTCCACAGGAGTAGGTGGAGACCAAAATAGAGCTAGAGTACAACTCCAAGTGGATGTTAATGTTGCTTTATGTCTGTGGGATGCATACACAGGAACCTGTGTGCAATATTCTTTGCTATATATTATATATTCTCAGTCCAGATCACTCTCGACTTGACATGTTTACTTTGAACCAGTTGTAGGGTTGTGGGGCACTGTTAGCTTAACCTAGCCTAGCATTAACAGTTGATCCTGCAGGACTGAAGCCGGCCCAGCCTCTATGACCAGTGTGATGATGTTTTGTGCCGGTCGATGGGCCCACTGGCCCACGTCGACAGGGCTTAACAACACATGCAAGTGATAGGAGACTCTACTCCGGGTTATAGGTTTAGCTGCAAGCACCAGTGCTAGCGTACTCACATCGGAAGCTGCTGTGAGTTTGTCTCTGTCCATTATCTATAATGAAGTCCCCTATCACTAGCATACATTGTTTAACCCTGCCGGCGGGGGGGTGGGGGGGGTGGGGGGGTGGATGAGGGCTGACTACAGCAGCTGTAATGAGACTACGCCACTGCTAGTCGGCCTGCTAACAAGGCTGCGACTACAGCTATCTGGAGTGCTGGTGATTTCTAATGCAGTGCTCTAAGCAGTCAGTTAGAAGAGACACTGTTCCTGTCTGGAACAGGCAACACAAGCCATCGTAGGTCAGGATGCCAGCCACTGTTCACTGCATCCCCTCTGTGATGTAGCGCTGGGGAGGTGTTACAGTGTTTCATTGAGCCACCATTCCAGCCCCTAGAAAATAAAAAAAAATCCCTAACGCACCAATGGTGAAAAGCTGTTTAACTCCACAATTAAGTTTGACACAGTTTAATATTTTTAATATTTTTCTCTTTCGCCCAAACAACTTCATTAGGTGATATTACTGATCAGTGTTGGGCCTTCAGCTCCTTTTACTATCCCTTAGTGTCCAAAAGGCAATTAAAACAGTTTTTTTAAGGTCAGGCTGTGATTGGGTTACATTTGTTTTGGATCATACCTAGACTGGTCTATGATGAGCATTTCTGTGCACCATTTTGCCCATAGTGATATTTCAGTGATCTAAATTCCCTCCTGATGACATGTTTAGAGAGGAAACAGCGCCTAGAACAGCTCTGACCATGGAGTGCAGTTAGCTTTGTTTCTTTAACAGTGCACCACCATTGATACCGGTCTTGTAACTACAGTGTAATGCTTTGTACCACAGCTCCCTCCAGTGGTTGTTCACTGCTGGTGATCATTTGCATGAACGCAACCTCACACTTAATTGACACGCTCAGCTGAGCAGACATACACGGAGAGACTGCAGGATCAAAACAACATTTGACCACTTCACACGTCACAGGAAGCAGCTGCACAGTCAGCGTGCTTGGCTGCATTTGACTGCGTGTGGGTGTGTGTCTTTGACTACTCATGCATGTCCATGCACTTTATCATCCATGGGTTTTAGAGTAAATACAACTAAGGGGATATATGGATCAAGTGGGGCCTCTAGTATAAAAAACTTTGAGCTTTAGACCGTGCTTTTGTTAGCAACAGATGTACGTTTCTGTTTAACATTAATATTTTATGCCAATATTCAGATTTTGTTTCATTTTCATGCCCCAAAACTTACAAGTATTCAGTATTTGCTACTGATTGTGTTTCTTCTCGGGGGAGACGTGCCTCTGAAAATGCATTCTCAGTAAGACTTTGCACTGGAAGCCGATATATGTTGTGGGAAGGTTGAGGGAAGGCTAGACAACCAAAAGAAACCGAGTTTGAATTGTGAACATAAAAGGGGGAGGAGTGAGGAGGCAGTGAGAGAAGAGGAAAAAGGGAGGAGGGGGGTCAAGAAAGAGTGAAGTTTGCGGGAAACATGGAGTTGTACATTCCACAGTTTGAACGGAGGAGCATCTGGAAATCTTTAAAGGAGAGGGGAGGGGAGAGGGAAGGAGAGGAGGTGGCTAAAAGAGCATCTGTTGAATATTTAGGCCACATACACAGAATGTGAGCAGGGTGGTATTTCTGCAAGATGTGTTTCAGATTGAAAGGTGTGTGTAGTACCATTTCAATACGCAAATGTGACGAAAGGCGAGAAGATCTGAGCAAATCATTTGCATGATTTGTTAACTTCACAGCTCAAAAAAGAGTAACAGCACTACACAGGACTGTCAATAGTAGAATAAGGAAGCGTGACTGCACGAGACAGACATTGTAAGTCTATGTCATAGACAAAAAGGGTCTGGCCAAAGTGCTCGGCCACTTCCTGCCTGACGATCAGCTCAGGAAGTTGAGGCAGAAGCGGAGGGGAGGGCTGACACAGAGAAACATATTTTCCCCTTTGCCTTTCAGTTTTTCCTTATTCAGTCCTTCTCTGATCAACAGGAGGAAGAAAAAGGGGGGCAGAGCAGAGGCGGGGTTTTCGATGGAGCTGAGAGAGAGACAGAGTGACAGACAGCAGCCGAACACTCAATCTGTGGAAATATGATGGAAGCCAGCATTGTTTCCAAGGACACAGGGTGAGTTTGTGAGGGGTCTGTGACAATGTTGCTGGGTGAAAACACAGTGCAGGAGCTGCACTCTGTTGAGGTCTGGGGACTGCTGTAACTGTCATGGAGGGGAGGGCTCGGGGGTTGAAAGTTAGGCAGCCAGAGCAGGAAAAACAGATGTGATGACTCACTGACTAATAAATAGGTCAATAGCTTCTGAGAGTTTTTGAAATAGTAGATCCTGATTTCTGGTTGTTTCGCCACATCATATTTCTAATAGATGAAGTGCAGTGAGAGAGTGAGAAACATTTTGTCACAGAAAGACTGACATTTGGAACTGAACCCACTTGTAAGGGAGAATGCGAGTGGTTGAAAGCTGCTACAGACCACTTGAAATAAAGGCAGCTCAGACCGTTATAAGGCGTGTGGGAAATTGTAAACCTGTTTGATTTTTAAAGTACATCGCCAAGACAACTATTCCAGCTTTAAACATCAACTATATTTTGGTGATGATGCTAAGGAAAAGGTGATGTGAGATCCTTTTTACTAGGGTTTTACTTGCAGGACTTTGCTGGACCTTGTCTCAGGCTGCCTGGAAGCTCTGAATATACAATGCGGTGGTTTTCTTTAATATTCTTTAACTGTGTTCAGGTTTTATTGCTGTGTTTATTGCACTTTTCAACATTTTCTCCCTCTGGAATCAAAAAACAAACGATCGGGTATGCTGAAGTTCAAATGTATTAAGAAATCATTTTAATTTGTCTATCATTTTGTAGAAGAGCTATTGTCAGGACTGTGTTCCTTTTTCTTATACTTTTGTGATTACCACAAAGGTCAAGTTAGGTCACGCAAAGTATTCAGATCCTTCATTATTGACACTGTCCTGCACTGAAGATATCATGTAAATAAAAATTAGTTAGCAAATTGTAGTTCAACTGCAAAGGAAAAAGTAATGCAAACAGATGGCCCTTTGGGTGCTATACTAAAGGCATATTTCACTAAATTAAGCAGCATTGTACTGCTGTTGTTGGTCAAGGTGGAGCCCTTTTGAGACTTTTTGATATACTGTACTTTTATAAACTCTTTTATAAACTGTATGTGTTGAATTCAAAACCCTACTCTGTAAAGTGACCAACAACTAAAGCTGCCAGATACATTTAGTGAAGTAAAAAGTACAGTACTTTAGTAAATAGTCCTAACCCACCAAGTGTAACATTTCCCTGACTATAATAATATGCGGTAAACGTGCGCTATTACCAAATTCATTCCACAGTGTCTGCGCCATGTGTTTCACTGACGACTGCAGTTTCTGCCGTGTGTCCCACATTCAGCTGACCTCACGGATATTCTATCCTTTCCTGTGAGAGAGCTTGACATGTGTGGCACAAACAGGACTTTTGGGGAAGTATTCTGCAGTCGTGTGATTTCCTCGCAGGATATTCTGCTCAAAGAGTGACCTCCCTCTGTACTAGATCCTATGCGGCTTACGATTTCAAGAGCAATTCAGCGGGTCAAGTAAGAAATAGTGTGAAGGGAGCTGAAGACCTATTTAAGAGGTCAGTTCACCCAAATAACAAAAAAAAAACACATTTTCTCAATGAAATACTGCTATCGTGGAATTGACAGTGGTATTGGTGTAATTCTTTCTCTTGCTCAAATGCTCAGCTGTAGGTAGAAAACAGAGAGAGTAGAAGCTCAAAGGGCACAAGCAACACATGACACCACTGTGCTTGTGATGCAACACAAAGTTTGCCATCAACTTGCAAACTATAATTCATGTTAGCTGTCGAATCTAAGCTTACAAAGGGGGACGCAAGCAGTCTGAACAGCACTGGAAGTCAGTGTCAGTGGTCACGTTGTTTTTTTTCAGTAAAAGCCTGTATTTTACTGCAAACACAGCATTGCAACTGGCACAGTATTACTGCGTTAATATTAACACACTGTGCTTTTCAAAGCAGAGCTGGTTACATCTGAGATCTGGCTCAGAGATCAAACACATATAGAACATATATCTGCGGTATGTAAAGTGAAACCACAAGTGGTGGTCTTCCGTCATCCGAAGGCAAAGTAGAGGTAGGGCCTCACTGCTATTGTAGCAAAAGGAAGACAAACCGTAACCTGGCAAGCTGACTGTTTTAATTGTCAAACTACTTATTGTAGAATCTGTCTGCTGCTCAAAGTTAAGACTAGCCTCTCCCATTCACACCAAACCACACTGCTTCCTCTAACACAATGACGGCGTTGTTTTGTTAGAAAACTGTTTCTGCAGAGCCAAAAGGACAATATCAACGATGTTCTGTGTTTTTCCGTATTGTTAAAGCTCATGAAAAGACCAAAATAAACAATGAATGTATCCTGCTAACAAGTATTGTGTGCATTCAGAGGCTGACACGTCTTATTCCTCTCTGCCGTGGAGGTTCATCAGTGATCTCTTGTAAAATCAAACTACATTTAAGTTAAAGACAGACTTTGCAACGTTGGAGAAACTAGCTCGATTTTGAGAGTATCCAACCGAAAAACACATCCCACCCCCGTCCCCTCAGGCTTTCCTCCAAAGCCACTCCCCCACAACTCATGGTCAAGTGATAAGAAGGCCGGCGGCTGCGGGTCCTCTGTTCATTCTGGTCACAACCACTGACTAACAGCCTCTCTAAGCTTTTCAATCTGATAAACAAACTGCTCTGGTGAATGCCGCAGTCATATAAACACAATCATAATAACCATCGTGAACGTTCGCTTTAGCTCATAGCAGTTCTCTCTACCATTCTAGTGCAACCAGCTTGCTAACTTTAACCTTAAGACTCCGGTCATGTGTAATGAGCGCGCATGCATGCAGTTTTTGTTGCTTTTCTTTTACTGATTGCTGTCAGGCTGTCATTAGAATTTCAACAAATATGACCAAAGCGCATCTCAAACCAGCTGATAAGTTGCAGACTGCACCTTTACGTTTATATTAACAACACCTCAATTAACTGTGTGTGAACGTGAAACCCACTACCAGCCGGGCAACGGTTCACTAAAAGGCTCACCATGACAACTTTATAAGCTTGTTCTGCTGCTCTCCAGTGGCAAAAAGTATCCATTAAGCACAGTTTAAGTCAAAGGGTGACGTCTTAAATAGAAACCAATGGACAAGGGCCTGTGTACGTGTGGGGACATTGGAACGTTCTGAGAGACGAGATATTATGTTGGTTTTTTGGTCTTTTCTTGAAAATAGATGACGATGAGAAAAGCATATCAGCGTTGTCCTTTAAGCTCACGTCACATTGAGACAACAATGGCATCGTGACTTTCTGTTTCGTGCCTCTGCGCTGAACAATGCAGCAGTTTCCTTACAGCAAACTGATGGCTCCTAATCTTCTCAACAACAGTTTCAATTGTACACGCTAATGAAAGACACCGTGGATCACAAACTCAAAGTGTGGCGACCAGATGCTTGTTTCTGGAAGGAGCATGAAGCAGAGACAAATCCTCTGCAGGTATTTCCATCCCTGACCTTTAGTTTTCTCTTTTCTTTTCAGCCACACAAGCCCGACAGGAGCAGCTGACACTACATCACTCCCCTCTATTACCTCCATCCCTCAATCGTCTCCCCTATCTCCACCTCCCCTTCCTTCCTCCCAACCTCCGGCCCGGCCATGTCGACCCAAACCGCCACCTCCTCTGGTGAAGTCCTCCCAAGTCCCCTCTTGCCCTCCTCTACCTCCGTCCACTCCTCCGTCCCTCCCTCCTCCTTTACCTCCCGTCTCCAGACCTCCCCACCCTCTCTCCTCCAATCCTCCCCTTCCTCCCTCTCTCTCCTCCAACCCTCCCCCATCTCTTCCTCCCCCTCTCTCCCCTAGTCCAGTTTCTCCTTCCCCCCTGCTTTCTCTCCAGGCAACTGTCTCCTCTGACCTTACTCCCTCTCTTACTCCTCCTCCTCCTGCTCCATTATCTCCCACAGTCTCCTCCTTCTCCCTCTCATCACCTCCTCCTCCACCTTCCCCTGTCGTCCCACCACCCTCTCCGGCTCCCCCATTGCTGAGTCCTATCGACCGGCTGGTTGGGAGCGCCTCGGTGTGGCAGCTTAAAGGACTCAGCCAGGACCAAACCACAAGTATGATGGAGAAGGAGACGGCTGGGGTGAGACACACACACATTACACCTCAAATCTTGAAATGTGTCTCATGACAATCAGCTGGGAGGCTTTAGTTTGTTGTACTGTGTAACATTTACATGAGTGATAGCAACTTAGTAAGCTTTATACAATGGCATAGCAAAACCACGTGAAATGCAGTATTTCTAATATTCAAGGCATTATTGCCATGAAAGTTATTGTTAATCATGATTTCACATGTTTCCCACATTCCCAATAATGTCTGTGGAAGTCTCATGTACTATGTATGGTCCTTTGGAACAAGTTACAGGGAAAATGTGGACAAAGCTCTAAAACATCTATTTGAGTTTAGTTAGGGTTGAGTTTCTAAGTAGTTGTTGATTCCCAGAGGAATTTCCCAAATAGAACTGGTGCGTGAGCAACACTGTCACAGAGCAGCAGCAGCAGCAGCAGCAGCAGCAGCAGCTTCCTCATTCTGTCTGGGTCTACACAAGATGGGCTCACAACTGAGTGTTGGTGCTGCTGAACGTAAAGTCCTACACAGAAACACTGTAGGTCAGTGGAGAAGAGGGAAGGAAATACACTCAAGTGTAAAAATATGCTTTGGGTTGCAGTGTATTGCGAGTAAAGCGCAAGGTGTTACACGGCCCCCCGGAGACGGCTGGATCGATTAAAAGAGAAGTAGATCTGTTCCAAAAGAGAAACATGAGACATGACCTGTGTAAACAAGCCTTAAGTATGAAGAGGAACGGCTCATTGGACTTAGCTTAGCTTCATCTCAACCTGGGCATCATCCACCCTATCCTACGAGTCACACATCAAATCCGTCACTAAATCTGCCTGTCACCACCTCAAAAACATCTCCAGACTCCGTCCCTCTCTCACTGATCCTGTGGCTGAGGCCCTAATCCATGCCTTCACCACATCCCGGCTGGATTATTCTAACTGAGTCCTGTTCGGGGTCCCCAACAAAGCCCTGGACAGGCTCCACTATGTGCAGAATTCAGCTGCCAGGGTTCTTACCCGCGCCAAGCCTTGGCAGCACATCACCCCCACCCTCATCCACCTACATTGGCTTCCAGTTAAGTTCCGCATCACCTACAAACTCCTTTTGCTGGCCTACAAAGCACTCCACAACCTTGCCCCACAATACTTAACGGACCTCCTCCACCACCATACCCCTGAGGTCTCCTGACTCAGGTCTCCTCTCCATCCCCCGCACTAGGAGGCGGACTTTTGGGGATAGAGCATTCAGTGTGGCCGCCCCCACCCTCTGGAATGCTCTCCCAACGGAGGTCCTTGGACTCTTTCAAGTCGGCTCTTAAAAAACACTTGTTCACCCAGGCCTTTGGCAGCTCATCTGTTGATTTTCGTTTTGTTGTTTTGTCTTGTCTGTAAAGCGTCCTTGGATCTTTTGAAAGCCACTATATAAATTCAAGCTATTATTATTATTATTATTATTATTATTAGCTTAGCACAGATTGGAAGCAAGGGAAACAGCCAGCCTTCCATTTTTTAAAGTTCAATATATAATCATCAAAATAATCATCACCACTAAACGTCAGCGATGACTGCATTAAGTCCCATGTGTTTAATCTGCACGCAAACAGAACCGTAAAAACTAGTTTTACATTTTTAGGACAAGTTTTAGGACAAGTTATGTAGTTCAGTTTCTTATTATGTCACAGTTCAAGCAACCAGCAGAGACGCTGCTAACGCCAAATAGTGCATTAAAGTTTGTCAAGAAATAGTTCCAGCACAGTTTACACGTTGAACAAACGAGGTACAACGTGAGACGACAGCAGCAGCCAGTGTCAGAGACGCTGGCGGGTGTATCTCACACGTCTGGACAGACAGGCTAAGCTGCTCCAGCCTGTCGTTTCCAGTCTTTACAATAAGCTAAGGCAGTTGTCTCTGGGCTGCACTGTAGCTCAGTGCTTCTAACACGGTCCACTCATCTCGCTCATGTAAAGAAAGCAAATAAGTACATATTCCAACATGTTGATTCACTGGAAGTTTGCTCAATTTCCCCTAATGATACAGTCCTCTCCTATGAATTTGCAGTTCCATATCATTTTCATTCTAACCTATAAAATAAATGTGTGCAGAATATTGTCAGTTGCAGATCAAATATTAGTATCAGTTGTTTAAACCCACACTGGGTGAGCTTTAACACAGGCTGTAGAAGTTAGCGTGTTTTTTTGCTGTCGCTCAACCTTGTTGCATGTGAAAAGTTAATCTGGAACTGTTTTAGCAAAATAATGGATTCGTGTGTGTTTGTTTGTGTGTGTGTATACGCTGTGTTTCTAAAAACCTGATTCAGCAATTTTGCAGCACACACTCTCTCATCCTGACCTCGAAGCTGTAATGACATGCTGACATTTGCAGGCATTCCTGGTTCACAGCAAAGAGGACAAAGGTATGACACTGTCAGTACGACTGCCTGACGAACACGGGGCTCCGCTTGTGCACAACCTGATGGTCAGACAACACAAGACATGTACGTGTTACACACTCCTGTTCAATCTGGAAATAGAAAGTGCAAGATTTGCGTGGCACAGATAACATGGCAGAGCAGTTAGTGATTCATTCTTAAACTGGTTTCTGTCTCAGTTGTCCACTTAGATGGTTCCTATCTGGTTTTTGACGACATCTTCAAGCTGATCGCCTTCTACTGTGTCAGCAGGTAGAACACATATACACACATATGCACTGTATACGTGCGTATACATACACTGTGCATGTTCACAAAACAGACATATAAGCACAATTATACTCGTAAGTCATGCACGTAAACTAAACATTCACACATATGTACAATGAATAAACATACATACAATCCACACATCACTGAAGCACTAAATTTACCACACAGACACAGACAGAGGTTGTGTTACATGATATCATTAAAACTCCCTGCTTTCGTTTAATGCTGGCTTTTTCTAATTCATTCCACTAATCAGGGACATCCTGGCCATCCCACTGAGGCTACCACAGGCCATTACCACAACAGCTAAGAAAGAAGATCTGGAGGTCATCTCTGCCATGGGAGCGGGTAAATAAAACTCCATCATTAGTGTATTGAAGTCGTGGGCACTGCTGTAGCAAAGAGCAGGGTACACTGACAGAACGATGAAAGGAACTGCATCAATAACGCTACTCGCTTCAATGTTTAAATGAAGATGTGACTGATTACAGCTCGTATTAAAATACATCACTCAATAATTAAAGATGGGGTAGACAGTTTATTTTTTGGTGTCGTGAAGTCCATAATAACCTTTCAGCATATTTTAAGTGTGTAATTTAAGAGAGAACTAGACTTCAGCACCTCCTACATCACTGGCTTTAGAAAGTCTAGCCAGTGATGGGGGACGCTGGCCAGGTCCTGTCAGAGAGAGGCTTCTTATTAGCTGTTCTGCGAATGCAGATACACGCACATCCCTCCAGATGCTGGGGAAAGCCTGATTAAATGGCAGAAAATCCTGATGAAAAAGTTGATACTCCTGCTCCAACTGCCTGTACTGCAAAGCAACGGGGAACAAAATAGTAAAAAGAGATTCTAAAAGAGAGCGACAATAACTGCAATAATATTGCTGCTAACTTTATATTATCATATTGCTAACTTTAACGTGTCATCATTTGTTTAATCCATACGAAAACTGCGTACATGTTAAAGCTTTACGGGGGTTATGTGCACACCATTTCCTGACCAATGTCTTCCTAGAGTCTCCACTGCCAACCTGACAAACTCGCAATGACTACAAGAATCTAGGAAATCACTGAAGAGGCTTTTTCAGTGTATGCTTGATACATCCATGACTGGACCAAGAAACAGCATAGCACATATATATATATATATATATATATATATATATATATATATGAGTGGTACTGATCTGAACATCTAACTCACAAAGCGTATTTCCTGAAATGTTGAACTATTCCTTTAATTGTGCTACTAAGCTGTATTCAGACAAAAAAGAACATCGCACTTTGTGCAAAGAGTGTTTTTCTCAAACAGCTAGTTCCATAAGGAAAGTATTGAGTACAAGGAAACTTTCTTAACACTGACTGCATGTGTTGCAGATTTCTGGGCATCTGATCTGAATCAGCAGACCAAGAGCCTGGACGTGGTTCTGGATCAGAACCACAGCACACTCTACTTGTATGTCAATCCAGTCACTGTGGAGGAGAGCCCCAGCAAGGACCTGAACCACTCCTCGGTCTCGAAACTTGATATAGTCACCAATCAAAACGCCACCTCCTCCCTGCAGAATGGAGAGGCCCCACAGAGGGTCAGCCAAGAGGTCAAAGGTCAGCCTAGCATCACGCCCAACCAGGAGATAAAATACAAGCGCCCTCCACCCCGACCCCCCAGCCTGAGCTCAGGGACCGGAATGGGTCTCCTCTTCTCCTCTCCCTCCTCGCTTCATACTTCATCTTCTATAAATCCAGCAGCTGAAAGAAAAGAGGAAGGAAGGGGAGGAGTAGGGGAGAAAGAGGAGAGGAAGTCAATGTCAACATCACCTCCAGCGTCGAAGCGTCCTGTCGCCCTGCAGAACCGAGCCGCTCCCCCGCTGCCTCCTGCTCCTCTCAGTCGCACCTCCTCCAGGAAAAGCACTGACCGAGATATGGGAGAAGGGAGGGAGAGAGAGAAGGGACAAAATCCTGCAAAGAAAACTGTGACAGAGGGGGGAGGAGAGAGAGCAGAGGAGAAAACAGGAAGTAGCGAGGGGGTTGAACATGAGGACAGTGGCCAACATCAAGAGGAGAAGGTAAAAAGAGACGGAGAGAAAGGGGAGAGAGAGGAGGAGAAGCAGCAGAAAGAGACGAAAATAGATAAAGACGATGACAAGCAAAAGTCCCAGTGTCCGCCACAAGTGAAGAGACCGTCCCGTCCAGTTCCTCCACCGAGGAGGAAACCAGTTTCACCACACACCTCTGTCTGCCCCAACCAGGCAGCAGGAGGGTTAGCCACTGCTGGGATGAGAATGCCCCCTCCCTCCCCGGTACGGCGCCCAGATGTGTCACTGTATTCACCACAGGGGGGCGCTGTGTTAGGAACTGACCCTGACTCCTGCTCCACCAGCAGCACAGAGGAAGAAGGAGAGCCGAACCAGGAACAGGACCAAAATCACAAGTAGGTCAGAAGTGGCTGGTGCGGAGAGGAGGATCCCCTAGTCCCCCCCCTAAATAAAAGCGCCAGTCAAACCTTTAGAAAACCTAATTGAAGTATGACATTTCTGTTTGGTTCTTAAACTAAAAGAAATCTCCAGCCTCCTCATCGCTCCACACAGATCTGACGTTTTCATCTACCACTGTTGAGTGACAAATAAGTCACATGAAAACACTAAGCACAGCATTGTGTACAGCTGGTAGTCCTAGTATTATAAGTATGATAAGCAAAAATGTAAGATCAGAGCTGCTGCCCATACAATGACGGCAACCAAGACCGGCGTCCACACTGAGGAAATACTACAGTATATGTGCTGCACTGACGAGGGCTTCTTTACACTGCCTGTAATCTCAAAAAGAATGTAGTGTGAAATGCTCTTTTGTCTTGGAAGTAACACTTACTGCAGTGGGCAGTATACCGGTTAGCCACACATGCTTATGTCAGAGCAAATGAACACACTGATGCACATGCAGTGCATTGAGACGAAGACGAGTTCCAGAATACACATTCATGGTACAACAAATCTCAGTAGAGCAGAGGACAGCACAGGAAAACATCTCTTAGATAAGATGCGAGTCACTCGAGCAGTCTAGTAAACACTGTTTAAAGTTTTTTAAGAGCTGAATGTGATAGGCCTACATGTAGCATCAAGATTAATTGATTGGTTTCAAATGGAGAGAAAAGACTTTCCTCACTAGCAGTGAAGCAAAAAATGGCAATAAATGAGTTCGTCCTCTGGGTGAGGCCAGAGGAAATGCTATCTCCAGTCAAAAGTGTTTGGCGAGCATCATTGGGAGATTTGCATGTCAGTCTAGTACCAGAGAAAAGCTCATTATAATAAAATGCTCATTAGATTTTGGGATACCATGTTTTTAAGCTCTGTAGCTTTACATAGACACCTCTCCAGTTTAGCACTGTCATGTTCTTGATAGACAGTTTTTACACAAATATCAAAATCAATGCAGCAGAACCAGATATTATTTATTCCATGCATTCTAGCGCCTACATCACCCACAACGTAACTTGACAATTGACAGCTTGGTCAGACACTTTCGGGTGTGTACTGCTTGTAAAAGGCTTTAGTCTCAAGCAGAGCACAACAGGCTTTAACTGTTTTGCATATGCTCTAGTATTCCCCAAGACCTGCAAACAGACATTGAACAACATTGTCAAAGACAACGATTATCCTCTCTTTTTTTTTGAATAATAATAATAATCACAACCCAATACTGTCATTCCGATAACAATGGTATCACAAAAAAAGATTATTCTAGAATAAGTGATATAATGCAGTTGACTGTGCATTTAATTCATGCATTAGATTAACAATTTAATTATTGAATCATTGTAGTGAACCAGTGTGTGACGGAGCACATCTCAGTCTCAGCTTTTTTATCACACGTACAACCAACATGTCAGCAAAGTTGCCATTAGTAAAGATGTAAACTGGTAAAATCTTGTTCAACTTAAAATATCCGTGTAGTAAATATAGGATACATACATAATACTGATGAAAGCGTATCAGTGACCTATCACGCTCTCGCAGTTTCAAGGTCTGGCCCTGGCCTTGTGTGTAAGATAAGTGTGTGGGAACTAAATGACATTCTTGGGCCAGACACTACAAACATGTAGATCAGGATGTAAAATATCAGAGTGTACAAGGTCGGGTTTTACTGACACAGACAGGAACTTTATACAGAGTTCAGGTCAATGAAACATTTTCAGCTACATGTACAGTTCTCTGTGTGTATCAAAGAGGAATGAAGCCTGGACCTCCAAAACAATTGCTGTGGCCAAAGGATTCAAAGTCTCGAGCCAGAAAGTTTCTATATTCTAATGTTTCTAAAAGCGTCACGTGTCACAAGGACACTGAATCAAACATTGTGGGGGAGGGGGTTGCTAGTCAACGTAAGCTGTGTAAAAGATGAAGATAAACTAACTTGCTGTATATTTTCCTCTAGTCGCCCTGCAGAGAGCCGCAGCCCCAAGATAACGGTAAGAAGAACCCCCACCACAGTTATGTTGGACCGAGCCCGCTATCGCCTGTCCACTGTGCTCACTGGCCTCATCAGCCATGACCGCCGCCTCACACAGCGTATCGTAGAGCTGGCCAGGGACCCTCTGAGCTACTTCGGTAACCTGGTGAGTACAGAGCTTTATCTATTTTACATTTAGAGTTCAACATTCAGCTGATATATTTGTATTTATCTGGATAACAACATCAACCAGAAGTCTGAAACACAAATGGATTGGAGATTAGCTTTCATATTTTGTATTTAGGTAAAAGAGCACCGTGCGTTCACCTTGGAGACCATGTTGAAACACTCCTCCTCCACTGAGCTCTTACAGGAGATCAGACAGATGGTGACTCAACTGAAGAGTTACCTACTGCAGAGCACAGAGCTGCAGGCCATGCTGGAGCCACAGCATCAGTATTCACAAGACAAACTGGGTAACTTATACAATGTTTTTTGTAAAACAGTTATGTCCTTTGTATATTTGACTTCTTTATATCTGTGAAAACACGTGCATAGTGTCTTGTTTGTGGAGAGCTTTGTCAAATCAGAGAATATATGTCTCAGTTTGGAAACTGCAAATATATGACAAGGGACATGTGTGACATGTGTCAGGGAGGGGCAATGTAATGAAAAGATACTATTGAGTTGCATTATGGGAGATTAGGTTTTTTTTTTTTTTACAT
The DNA here is from genome assembly GCF_042242105.1 of Pempheris klunzingeri. Lineage (NCBI taxonomy): Eukaryota > Metazoa > Chordata > Actinopteri > Acropomatiformes > Pempheridae > Pempheris > Pempheris klunzingeri. The sequence continues at coordinate 4,304,864 of NC_092024.1, forward strand.
GTTGCTCGTGAGGCCCACTACTTTATACTAGTGTGGAGTGTCACACTGCATAATGGTTTTCTCCACAGGATGTGATTACAATTTATTTTCCTATTTCATTTTCATACAATTTAAAGATTTTTGATATTTTCCTAGGAACTGCAAAACATTTTTTCAATTGATTTTAACACCTGGACAGATTAACAGATCAGCCCTGAGGTAGTTTAGGAGTTTGTGAAGCCTATACACTAGTGTTTACTTTTTATTGCAATTGCAAGACAAGTGTTGAATTAACTGCAGTATAAGGTTATTTTTTTAAAGGCGTAGGTAGGGTTGTTTTCCATTTAGCAAGACAGAAAATGAGAATGTCCTGAACGCCTGAATGCGTGTTTGTGTGTGTCCGTGCAGAGAACATAGCAGAAGCTGCTCTGTGTAAGAGTGTACTGAAGCCACTGAGGGAGTCAATTTACCAGTGTCTGGAGAAACTGCACTCCAACAGCAGCAGCCTAAAACAACTGGCACAGAACCAGGTAGGACTGGGCACGGACACTTTTGCAGTGTGGAATATCTGCAAGAGACTACACACAGTGCTGTACAGTCCATTTGTCTTCATACTAATAGCAGCAGCAGTAGCGGTTGTGATGCTGATGGTGTGTGTAATGTTGTGCGTGTCAGTCTGTTGTCCTAGGTAGCACCACTACAGCATTAGGAATAACCACTGCTGTCCCAGAGTCCTCTGCTATGGAAAAGATCAGCATCAAACTGAACAACCTCCATCTGGAGTATTCTCCCCAGAAGAAGATCGAGCTGCTACTGAAGGCCTGCAAGATAATCTATGACTCCATGTCTGTCAGCAGTCCAGGTCGGCACCACTTAAAGCCCTTCAACCTAACGCCTAACGCAATCTAATAGTAGTTTATCACGCTGAAATAAAAAGTAAACACACCGTACGTCACCAGGAGGCATGTTTGCCATTTCCTGCTTGTGTTCCAAAAGTGTTTTAAGAGAACTCGAAACTAGTTCTCTTGTTTCAAGATGGCACCTCACTCATGGCAATACGTTTTGCTCAGTGGGTGCAGAATCCAAATGAATTTTTCAGGCGTCCCCATGTGCTTGTGTTTTTGGCCCTACAGTGACCATGAGAGGTCGTTCTCTGGCTTAAGCTCAGGCAAATTTCCTGCTGACTCCCTACACACATGAATAATAAGAAAATAGTGCAGCTCTTTAAGTTTTAATGGTTCAGTTAATGATAATCCTAGACTTAGATTGTATTCACTGTTCTACGGCCGTTTCTTTAATGATGACTATCTATCTCTAGATGACTATCTCTAGAAATAGGCTATTTGGGCCAGAGGGCATCTGTTAAACTGCAACTCCATCTGTGGCCACTATGCCAAAGTCACCTCACCAGCCAACACACTTGCTGGGGGCTTGTAGTGGGCCGGCCGCCTATTGATGATGTAACTAAAGCAGCTGACTCAAGAGAATCTTGAGAAATGAAGGAAAATTCAGTGCGTCGTTACCACCTGGGACCCATTTCAAGAGGCTCAGAGGCTTTTCTAGTCTGACAGCAATAACATTCTGAGAGGAGCAATCTCTTAACATTTCTCAGCTGCTCATATTTATGAGATCTCACACACTGACACAAAACATCTGCTGTTTTTAGACTCACTGTAACAATATGTGGATACCAGTCAGCAAATAAAATACAAATTAAAATACACGCAGATTAGGAGAATTAACATCTCCACCTCAAATCAAAATGTGCCTCCTCTTTGGAATTTACCCTGAAAAGTTATTTATAAATATGGGTGTGTGTGTGTGTGTGTGTGTGTTTAGGGCGGGCCCATGGTGCTGATGACTTCCTTCCTGTAATGATGTACGTGCTGGCTAGATCCAATCTGTCCGCCCTGCAGCTGGATGTTGAATACATGATGGAGCTGATGGACCCGTCGTTAGCATTAGGAGAAGGTACACGTGCATAACCTGTACGAGACACGCTGCTTTCACGCAGTTCACACTAATAGTGTTTCCTGTTGACGTATCTGTGTGTATCCTACCCTGTGTGCAGGTTCGTATTATCTAACGACCACCTACGGGGCGCTGGAGCACATAAAGACTTTTGACCAGCAGAGGACAGCAACACGGCAGCTCAGCAGAGAGGTTCAGGACTCCATCCACCGCTGGGAGAGAAGACGCACACTCAACCAGGAGCGCGTGGGCCAAGGATCTGTTCGGGTACACACACACACACACACACACACACACACACACACACACAAGACATTGTCAATAATGTCACACTGTGTAATCTGGAAAGGTCAGAGTGACTCACATGATAAAAGAGGCATTTAGAGGCTGTCATAGTATGTACTGTGGTTTAACCCTTTAACCTTCTGCTCAACCATATGGTAGAGCACATTTTGACTCACTATATCTTATTGAAAACATGTTTTGCTTACGACATCTCAACCGTTTGGTAGAGGCCAATATTTCATATTTATCAATACATTGATTTTTGTAATTAGTGCCCCAAGGAAATAAAATATATAAAGAATAAATTTTTTCATTGCTTTTTTCTTGGTGAGGAGGTTAAAGGGTTAAAGCACAATTGGTTCATTAACATGTATTTACAGATATAAGGAACAACAAACAAAAGAAGAAGAGAAGTATCGAAGCTGTCAAAGTGACTGTGGAGGCTGAAACAAGCTGCAAACTGTCCACACACTCATCTTTACGTCACTGTGTGTGTGTGTATGTGTGTGTGTGTGTGTGTGTGTGTGTTGTATAGGACTTTCTGACGGTGTGTTGTCCTGAGATAGGCACCAACTCAAAAACTCTGGGTGTCCTCCCCACCACAACAATCCAGCAGCTAGCTGAACAGTGTGCTGCGCGATTTGAACGAGGTAAATATCCAAAAGATGCTGCCACGTGTTGCTGTCAGGCTCTTCACACTTTCATTTGCTTCACTCCTCACAGTTCAGCTCCTGACCTCATTCAGAAGAGCTTTACTTTTATAGTGTTACTCTCAAACTGAAAGGTCAGACAGGTTGGAACAAACAACTTCAACTGAAACACTAAATGTAAAATGTTCATTAGTGGGCTTTAGAGGTGCTTGTAGGTGTATATTTATTTTCTTTGTGTGGGGTTACTACTAATACTACTACTACTAAAGGTGTTACTCTACATTATGATCATTCACCAGGTAATGCCATGCCTCCTTGCTTCTTCCCCCTCAGACTCCTACATGCTCAGTGTGTATAAAGACGGTGTTCACCAGCCCCTGGCCCCAACAGAGCTGGCCATCAGTGTTAAGAACACCTGCCAACCTGGAGCCTACTGCTTCGTCTATCACCCCATCGAACAAGCCAACAACCAGCCCGGTCGCAGCTGCCCCTCCGACCCGCCCCCAGCCCCACCCGCAGAGAGCTTTTTCCCGGCTGTTGATGCCGAGCAGCCAGAGGCGGAAGAGGAGAGTCTGATTAGCCTGTAACTGCTCCAGCATCACAGCGGCAGCTGCTGTATCTCTATGGTAACTACATCACTGTAGGTCTCAAGTGAAATATTAAATCTAATTAAGAGTTAAATATAAATGATGTGGATTAGCGAGTGCAGGATACCACAGAATATGGTGTTTGATCAAATGTGTAGTATCACATCCTGCTTTTAAATTAGTTTTATTTGAGTTTAGGTGATTTACACGCATCACCAAAGACAGCAGTGACCAACTAAAATGAACAAAGAGATAAAAAAAAAAAAACATTTGTATTGCAACATGGGGTCTGGAACCCCAGGGACTGCAGGGGATAAGGTTTTCTATAATGTAAAGATACAATTAACTCTGACATGCACATATATGATCATGTTTATACTGTTTATATTCTTTGATACTTGATGCTACTCTCTCTGATGCACTATACTTCTGCTTCAAACAGGGGTAGACTATGAGTGACAGTTTTTTTCTTTTTATATAAAAATTTTAAAATAATCCGCAACATTTACATCAGTATTACTTTGTGAAAGAAAAAACAGCTGCTAAAAAGTTTAAAAGAGGGCTATTTTTATTCCTAGTGCAGGTACAGTAGCAGCTATACGGACCAACACTTCCACTTTCATTCCCAAACCTCCAATAAGAAGTCTTACTCTACATTCGTCCTCTCTATATTGTGCTTGTTTTGTAAATAAACCGCCTTTTACAATTTGGCATTGCTGTTTCTTGTTTAAGTCACTGTTGCAGTGTTTAAGTACAGTATACAGTACAGCATATATATGTTTCTCAAAAGAAGTCCCATCATCAAATAATAGTTACTGATTCAAAGATATTTTATAGATCAGTTATGAGACCAACGTTTGGGTTGCCAGGTTGTGAAAACTCCCCATGACTGATCAGAGTGTGTGACTGACACTGTAGCTTTTGAAAAAGGGGCTGCAGACAATCTGGAGAAATATAATTTTGTCTTAAGCATTTATTTAGAACTGCGTTCTCACCATACAGAAAGGATAGAGACGGGCCAGAGGCAGCCACATATTTGTGCTCATCAACCCACACGGGCCAAGATGATGAGACTGGTGCAAGAATACAAGTGTACAAAGAAGAGAGCAAAAAATGGGGGACAGGAAAACGGAGGGAAGACGAGTTACAGCTGTTCTGTTTTTACTGTTTGCGACCTTTTGCCTGAACTAAAGTTGTTAGAAATGCATCCTCATAATTTCCCCCTTTGCCATTTTCATGGTAACATGCACGCATACAATAATCAGATGTTATAATTGTCCAGTTTTTACTGCATGCTCGGTGATCTGAAACATATTAGGTGATTAATACAAGTTAAGTATGTCACAACAGGAACGTATACCCACATGCACAGCTCTCTGTTCAATGATAAGTACGACTGATGTCAAAGACACCTCATTCTTTGGCTTTACTGATGTTATCCAAGCAAATTATGTCACATATCTTTGATTGTTTATGTTTATTTGTGGGTGTGTGAGACTTGACAATGTAGAATGTGGTTTACAGAACAGCTGGGTGACCTTATCAGGAGGTGTGGGACTGATCTCCCTCAGAGCTCAGGGGCCTCGCAGGTAATGTGTGTACAGATATCAATGGCTTTGTCCCCCAGTACCGACTCTTGTTCTCGCTATTGTTTAATTGGACTGCCTTACTTTCTTTGGCCCACATGTGCGTGCATCATAGACAAGGTCGCATCAGACTGGCAGTCTAACCGAGCATCAGAGTGCTCGGCGGACGGATAAACAGTCTCCGAAACGAAGCGACATTCCAGCGGAAATGGGGCGATTATGTATTGTAATCACATCTGACAATTATGTTCCCTTCATTCAGAGCACACGGAGGAGAGAGAGAGAGAGCATCTAAGATCTGAGCTTCTTTCTAAAGCCTTCTTTGCTCACTCTTTCAAAAAAAAATCACTTTTTATGTGTCCATACAAGTTCAACACTGTGAAGAGATTCTACGAAGGTGTGTTCCTTTAACCACATTTGTACAATTCATTGTGTATCGAAGCTACAAAGGCACACGGGCTTCCTGGAGGAAGAAATGGAATGCAGCCAGTGAGGGAAGATGACGGCAAGCTTTCAGAACAGGTATTAACAGTTTGCCTTTAGATGTACTTAGACAAGTCAAATGACCACGTTTGTTTCGATCACACAAAACCCCTTACCCTATCATACAAAGTTAAAGTTTGCCCTCTGCCCTGCACTGCAAAGTCCAGCCTTTTGAGCCTGACTGCTTACTAATTTACCGTCTATATCCCACTGCAACGGACGGCATAGCAGTCCACGGTGATGGCAGGGGTGTCGACAAGCTTTAACATCAAAACCACCACGTGTCACTCTAATTCCTCCAGAATGTGATCTCGCTGCTTGATTGGTTCGTCACTTCCGATGAATACGTAAACAATACAGTGACGGTGGCACAGATGGGAGACTTATTTGGGGAAAGTTAGTTTCTGATGAGAACAGAGGTAGCGTGAAGTGACTCAGGCTTAGTGTGTGCAGCTTGTTATCCTCCGTAAGATCAGTGTGTTGCAGAGCCCTTGTTAAAGCCAGATGCTTCCTGTCCGCAGGTTATTATTTCCAACTGGGCCTCTAACGAGGTCCTTATACACTAACAAGCTTCCTATATGCTAATGCTGCAGAATCTCCACCATCTCACCTTTTGTCTTGTCTTCACGTCAGTAGGAATCCACACAGAGAAAATATGTCATGTTCCAGGGGCAAAGTGTCAAATATGCGCGTTGAAAATGGACACATCCAATTTTCTCATCACATCCTGTAAAGCTGATGGAGCGTTTCTGATTACTGACATCCTAACAAGGTGTCTGTGTAAAGTAGTGATGGCTGACTACAGGCCACAGAGGAGCAAGAGTTTGTTTTTTTTTTCAACTGATTTGTCCACCTAAGAATGCCTTTAGTCTACAGTTGGTACACACAGGTTATCTTGGATAGAAAGACAGAATGAAAGTAAGCTAACGTGATGAAGCACGACTGAACTGCCCACTAGTTGTCGCGTGCACTAGGTGAATACACAATACACACCTTTGCAGGACGACTGCATTCACGCGCGCATGTCGACTGGGGCTGGCAGCACATTCAAGTCATAGACCGGTAGCCTGGTTTCAAACCTCTTCAATCAGCCGATCCAACCTTTTGTAGAAACAATTAAGAATGGAGAAGAAGAAATGTCATGAAAATGCCAACAGGCATGAATGGAGATGCTACCGTGGCCTCTGAGTGGACTGATAATGATGTAGGTCCTTCATTCACTTCTGACTGGTTGAGATTAACCAACTAATGGCTCTAGTTTGGATCAATATACTGTTTGTCACCTTGCATATCAATGTACAAATGCATCAATGTGTCATCATACATTTGTAGTGGCTCCGTATATGTAGAGGAACCGACCAAAGAGGCACGTCCTCATATATTCAAAGTATTTCTGTTCTGGAATGGGAAACACTGAGATGGTCCGTCTTGATGACTTTGACGACCCCTGTGTAAACCCTAGTTGATGCACAGCTGATGTAAAACCCGCCGCGCACTGTATGTCCAGCATCGAACGGCAGGCAGACACCGTTAGTGACCAGCTGCTGAACACGATGGAGCATTTGCAGCTAGAGAGCCCGATTTTTTTCTTTCAACGGTGAAACAGAGCTAACAGGAGAGTGAATTTTACACGTGAACTTTTGGTTCATCACGTGGACACAAACGTAACTCAAATGAACATCAAGCCAAGAGGTGGTGATGTATCAGTGAATGAATTTACCACCTATTTCACATTATTCTATATAGTCTTAATATCCCATAATAGACATCACAAAAGATTATTTTTTGTATAAGTTCATATGAATATATATTTTTTTTGTCTATATACAGAGACTAAGTGAGACAGTAATGTCTTGGAGAGAGACAGTCAGTGTTTGTCCCATCCGCCATAGGGTATGAATGAACACCTTCACACATATACACACACATACAGCACTATAATGATTTTCAGTAATAAGATGGTGGGCTCTCCACAACAGCACTGTGACTAAGAGTCTTGGAAACGGGACACTAACAAGGCAGCAGCACTTCCACTAGGGCTGTCCTCTTGCATGCATGCTAAAGTCAAAGTTGGTTTGATCTGGTGAAGGGTGTGTATGCTTGTGTATATGTGTGGGTGGCTCAGGGGGATGGGGGGTTAAAACACTCCAGTCGAGGGTATATAAGTACGCACGACAAGAAGCCGTAACATATGGCAGACCGGCTCACGGCCACTTACAGAGGCGAACAGCAGTCCAAACGCATAAAAACACAAGAGGAAATCCACATTTTTTTTATCCAAGTAGAGGAGTAGAAGTAAGAGGTGGTGAGCAAACAGCAACAAACAGAAAGTCTTTTCTGTCGCTGTGGTAAGTGATTTACCCTGGAACGCTTCTCTGCCTATGAGATGCCTGACTTCTAACCTCTGAAGTCTGACCTTCAGAGGCTGCTTGCTGCTGCAGACTTTCAACAGACAAACAGACCAGCACATTCACCTGAGAAGCAGGTAAGAAACCGGCCAGCAACCAAGCCTGCTATCTACTTTTACTTTAAAATGTTACTTTAACTTGTGCTGCAAGTCTGGTTTTTGTGTGTGTTTTATCTTGTGACGGCAGAATTTGGTTCGGTTCAGGTCGGCTGAGCCTAGATTAAACCTCCCAACAGAGGACGATTTTCAAAGGTAGGATTTTCAAGTATTCTATCTTAGTCTTTAAGACAAAAAGCAGCTTTAAACAGTGGAACGTGCTTAATATAAAAGTGTAAAAGGTATTAATGTGGTAGCCTTTAGGTGTATTTCTTTTCCACTGATATTTATCTACAATGATGAAAACAGGAAAGGTTCATATCTTTACTGTCATTATGATTCGTTTTTTGACTATAAATATACAACTTGGCTATTTTGTACTTGTGTTATTGTAAATGAAGCATATTTTTCCATTTTTCAGAATGTCTGAGCTGCCTGCTTTCCCCCGAATGTCCTTCCTGTTGCTTTGCATTCTGGGTATGACCTTGGTGACATCTAGCTTCCCTCAGCCTCGGTTACCTCTCAGGTGGTTACTCACCAAATCTTGTCAAGGCAGCAGAAAACTACGATTGTTAACGGCTGTAAAACAAACTAGCACCTCAGATACCTTACTTTACTCCCTCGTGACACAATCAAACATCTTTTGACGACCTTCTGATGAATCTTATCTGATTCCAGAAGTCCTGATGATCCAGAGGAGCCGACACAAGACAGCTGGGACGTCCTCTTTCCCTCCATCTCTCTGCGTGATTGGAGCATTCAAATGATGTCAGCGCCCAACCTTGGAGCAGCAGCTGATAGCAAGGCCGGACTTGTGCGGGGGGCATGGCTGTTTGCCCCAGAGAGGGCAGAGGCCAGGTAACTGCACAGTGAGGGCAAATTATTGTTAAAATTATTGTGCAAAATGCATTTTAAAAAGCAGAGTTTAGAGATACCAATGTGTTATATCATCATATACCCTCAATGACAGCATCAGACTCTTTATGTGTAGGCTGTATGAATGTATGGATGCATAAATGTTTAAACACATTAGAACTGTTTGTCACCAATATTCCCAAACTAGTGAGATCAGGAGATATTGCCTGTGGTACCTGATTGTTTTCCAGCTTGTGATGTTGCGTTCTCGGTCTGTGCATCTCTAGCGTGGAGAGGGCGTGGCCCGTTGAATGGTCGTCTCAGCGTGCCGGCGTGGTGAAGAGGAACATGGTGGTGGCTGATGACGCTGCCTTCAGAGAAAAGAGTAAACTCCTCACTTCCATGGAGAGACAGAAGTGGCTCAACTCCTACATGCAGAAACTACTGGTGGTTAATTCTTAATTAGTCATTCACGATAGTTTACTCTTTTATCAGGGAATCAAACTATACTTGGCACCCTGCGCAGGCACAAAGTCTTTCACAGAGAGAATCTGGGTAATTGCTCATTTGGAGACAAGAATATAGTGTAGACATTAATACCTGCTGTGTTTTTGGTATTTAAGTCAAGCCTCTCAAAATAAAATTCTATTTTTGTTTCTTATGGCACTTTCACTCTTTTATTCCAGTCATGCTCAAACCTGTAATCAAGTTATTGATTTCCCCCAAAAAATGGTAAAATGAATGATTGAAAATGTTGAACTGCAATGGATCTAGAATGAGTTGGTCTTGCCTACAATAACTTGGTGTTATTCAATATGAGGAATAAATAAAGATGCAAATGATGTTTTTGACAACTGGAGCTTATGTTTGACTTCCTACAGTAAATGTGGATTTGGGGCTTTGGGGTTTTATGTGCTGGAACATTTTTTTTTTATTGATGCAGTGACTGAGCACACCTTCTGAACGCCTGACATCACTGGGAGGATGCCAGGTTTTCATCCTGTAAGAGCCATTTCTGTGCATGTGTTTAATTTGTATTACATTGGATTCCTTTGTTTGTTTGATGCTGTGAGCTTCCCACCACTGGGGGCATCCCTGCTTGTGAGAGGGCATATAATCAGCCAGGTGATGCGCCCAGGTGTGCCTGAAGAGAGGCAAACAGTTTTAGGAGCTGCAGTCAGTCAGGAGGAACCGGGACGTCAGCACAGCTCACCTGTGTGCCTGCCAACGCTGAGGTATGTGTAGCTCCACACTACATGGCCACCTGTACGCGTAAAATCCAATGCGTTGGTGTTGACTGTCCGAGCGTAACGGAGCGCGAATGCGATTTGCATAAGGCTGATTATTTTGCATAATCATGACAAAACATTAAAGAAAACGAGACTGAGACTGAACTCTTAAAGGAGACAGAAAAACAAGTTGATCTAGGAGCAAGTGGGGGAGATCTCTCTGCGTTGTGTTAAATTGACAGAAAAGGCCATAATGGTAAAGGTTGAAAAGCTGCAGAAAGAGAGAAAGAGTACATTAAAAAAATGCAGTCATTCTTAAAAACATGATTGTCAATTTGATGGGTGATAAAAGCTTTGTAAAAGCATCAAAGATGAGCCACACAAGACGTGGACTGCTGTCTACGATCCTTTGGGCTTCTTGGCTCCGTTCACCATCCCAGCTAAGATTCTGGTTGGGATGATCCTATACCCCACTTCCGTCAATATAAGTGGAACAAATGGTGTGAAGATCTGGAAAAGGTGAGAGACTTTTTAAGATCAGTAGATGTCTCAAGCCTCAAGACTCAAGTGCATCATTTCTGTGATGCCAGTGAGACTGCATATGGCACTGTTACTTCCATCAGAATGCAGAACGATAATAACAGAGTTCATGTTGCTTTCTCACTCAGCAAAGCCAGGGTGGCTCCTCTAAAGCAAATGACTATTCCCCGCCTGGAATTAACAGCTGCTGTTCTTGCTGTTAAAGTGGACAAGATGCTGCGTTCAGAACTACAGCTACCTTTTGAAGGAGTCGCAATTCTGGTCAGATGGTACATCAGTACTAAAATACATCAACGATGAGAACAAAAGGTTCCAAACATTTGTGGCTAACAGGATAGCAATAATTAGAGAATCCTCAAACATTTCACAGTGGAGTTACATTCCTACTGGTCAAAACCCAGCAGACGAGATCGAACACTTGATTCAAGGAAGATGGATTGAAAGTCCAAAATTTCTGTGGAAAATGGAAAATGAGTGGCCGGTGCAGACTGTGGATTCACAGATTGGTGATGACCCAGAAGTTAAAAAGAACTTCACAGTGAATGCAGTTAGCGCTGAAACTGCTGCAAATGCCACTCAAAAGTTGATCACTTACTTTTCCAGTTGGGAAAATATTGAAAACTGCAGTAGGTTGGATGGTCAAACTGAAAAAGATCCTGTTGAGTTTGAGTCAAAAAAGGAAGCAGCTTATTTCTGCACACGTCAGTGGGGATAGTGGTCAGTCAACAGATGTTAAAGTGGAGATGCAGAAATTTAAAGCCACCTTTGGAGACCAGAGACTGTCTGTGGATGACCTGTCTGAAGCTGAAACCTCTATTGTTCGCTTCAGCCAGTGGGAAAGATTTCCTGATGAGATCGCTGCACTCTCCTCTGGAAAGTCTAAAGTGAAGAGGGACAGCACCATCTATAAATTTGACCTAATTTATGATGGAGGCCTTTTGAGAGTCGGAGGACGATTGAATAAATCTTCCATGCCTGAAGATACAAAACACCCGCTCCTTCTGGCCAAAGACCAACATATATCAGGTCTCATGCGCCGCCATATTCATGAACAACTGGGCCATGGTGGCAAAAATCATGTACTCTCCAAGCTGAGAAAAAGATATTGGATCACAAATGCTGATTCAGCTGTAAGAAAGGTGATGACAAACTGTTACGTCTGCAGACTTATGAGAGGAAAGGTAGGTGAGCAAAAAATGGCAGACCTCCCCACTGAAAGAATAGTTCCTGATCCCCCACCGCTCACACACGTTGGTGTGGATTATTTTGGTCCTATTGACGTGAAAAGAGGACGCACTATCTTAAAGCGCTACGGAGTTCTTTTCACTTGCATGTCCAGTAGAGCAGTCCATTCGGAGATTGCCCATTCACTCGATACAGACTCCTGTATTAATGCTTTAAGGAGGTTCATCTGCCGTAGAGGGCAAGTCTCTACAACGCGATCGGACAATGGAACTAACTTTGTAGGAGCCGAAAGCTTGGACTTCATTGGATAATGACAAAGTTCAAAGAACTATGGCACAGGAAGGAATTAAATGGATTTTTCAACACCTGCCTCATCCCATCATGGCAGCGTCTGGGAACGTATCATACGTATGGTCAGGAAAATTCTTAACACTGTGCTTCGTCAACAATGTCTGGACGAGGAAGGACTTCACACTGTTATGTGAAGTGGAAGCCAAACTTAATGATCGTCCTATAACAAAGTTGTCCAATGACCCGAATGGCCTGGAACCATTAACACCAAATCACATCCTGTTTATGAAAGGAAAACCAGTTTTGCTGCCTGGAATATTTGAAAAAAAAAAGATGGAGACAAAGTCAGTACTTAGCTGATCTCTTCTGGAAGAGGCGGATTCAAGAATACTTACCTTTACTGCAAGAAAGACAAAAATGGAATATGGAAAAAAGAAATTTTGTACCTGGAGATGTTGTTGTCATTGTTGATTCAACAGCTCCTCGTGGATCCTGGATACTTGGAAGGATACTGGAGACATTCACTGGTTCATGATTTATACTGTTATATCAGTGAGAGTTGAATTTTCATTTTCTGGTTCTAATTTCAGTTGTAATTTTAATGGCTCTTTATGTAAAATGTATTTTGAATTGCTTTGTCTTCTGACAGAACCAATTAGGGGCCAGTGTGTAAGAGCCATTTCTGTGCATGTGTTTCATTTGTATTACATTGGATTCCTTTGTTTGTTTTATGCTGTGAGCTTCCCACCACTGGGGGCATCCCTGCTTGTGAGAGGGCTTATAATCAGCCAGGTGATGCACCCAGGTGTGGCTGAAGAGAGGCAAACAGTTTTAGACCGTGTCGTGTAGTCAGTTTGTTTGTTTAATACAGAATTGGTAATCTGTTAATGGAAACTGGAACCGAAGAACAAAAACAACAAACAGCACCTTGTTGTGGATTAAGCAGTGGAGTGGACAGGTCATTATTACACACGTCAAAACATCCTCAGCATCAGCTAGCAGGTGCCCCTGATCGATTGGCAAAAAGGGGTCACTACACATCCCATTCAGCTCGTAGCACACCAGAGCCCGTGCTCTATGACCGCATCCAGAAATCTGTGCCAGCTGTAGTAGAACTGGGAAGGTGAACGCAAAGCTTCCTCTAAAAGCACATTATTTTTACATCACATTTGCATATGGATTACTCAAATGACTTAAACGGTAAGCAGTGAGCTCTGCAGGTGTCTGTGGACATACTGTTTTCACGTTGAACAGAGCCAGGCTAAATGTTTCCACCTGCTTCCAGTCTGGCTAAGCTTGGCTGTCCCTGTCCTGACTCCGTGCTTAACACACATGCATATTTCCAAAAAACGTTGCAGTTATTCTTTAGTACACTGTGATGTTAATCCATATCTCATTAATCTACAATGGCCTTGTTAATATTAGCTGTAATGGTTGTTTGTTCTGTAATGAACTAAATAAATGTCTACAATGTAAATTTCCCCGTCGTGGGACTAATAAAGGAATATCTTATCTTAATATCATGTTTTAATTTGTCTGCACACATTGAGGACAAGTTGCGGACATCATTAGGAATTATTTATTTGCTTTATGTTATTTTTTTGTTTTCTTCTGATTTAGCTGGGGTCTTTGGTCTTATGTCATACCCCCCACTCTCTCTCCACCTGTTTCCCATCTGCCTCATCACTGTCCAATAAAGGTGAGAATGCCCAAAAAAATGACATAAAGGTTAATATCAGTTTCAGATACAACAACCTAAGGTTGTTGAAAACCTATTTCCTTGTGAAAGTAAGAACTACAAGTCTGGTTTCCCTCCAAATGGCAAGTGGATTTAAGGAAAACCAAAAAGTGAAAATCCATTATGTGTTTATTTATGAATTAATTCAGCGTCAAAGTCTACGGTGGTATTAGCACCAGTTCATCCAGCCGGCCGACCACCTCCTGCAGCTGCACCCTGCTGGCCAGTCTCTGCCGGTCCCTCCTCTCCAGCAGCAGAGCCTCCGTGCGGAGAAGCAGCCGGACGGCCTGAAATGCTCGGAGCTTGTCTGGAGCGTCGGCCTCACCGCAGGGCCCCTGTGCTGGGCGGCTGCTGTGTTTAACTGGCCTCTCAGTCTGGAGCCTGGGTCTGTAGACCTGGGGGGCGGAGGACTGGGAGGGGAGACAGGAGAGAAGAGGGAGGGAGGAGGTGTTTGAACCACCCTGCAACGTCTGTCCTCCTCCTCCTCGGTCCTCTGCATCACCCCTGCCTCTCCTCGGCCCTTCCTGGGGCACAAGATGAAAGGGAGTCAGACGTCATACAGCCGGAGCACACACACACACATCATCACAAACTATATCACACTATACATACAATATATTAATTAGTGAGCTTTAGAGGTGCTGGTAGCTGAACCTTTTAACTGTAGATAAGTGCCCCCCCCCCTGCTTCCAGTCAACTTCAACAACTGCATTTCTCCACGAGGATAATTAAAGTCAAACAGTCAAAACCCATTAGGCAATGATCTCTGTAAGGACGAACACTGTGTGTACTTGTCTGTTGCACACCTGTCCTGTGGGCAGTCTCAGTAACATGTCCTCCAATTTCTCCAGGCCGCGGTTCCTGCGGTCACCCACTCTTCTGCTCCCATTGGGTGCATGTGTGGGCTTCTCGACAGCAGGATCTGACAGATGGCAGTCCACCACACTGTCCTACACACACACACATACTTTGCATCACTTTTCCCAGCAGACGGCCTGCTGCCATGTTGGAGGACACTGAGAGGAGAATTTAGCAAATCTAATGGCTGGTAACAATAGTTAGAATTTTACTGTGTTTGCACAAAGCTATATGTGACATTAAGGAATATGCGCAGAATTTAAAGTTGAGCTCTAAAGAATCAAGACGCACAATGTTGGAAGTCACTTCTGTGTTGAATCGTGCTGTTGTTTCCCAGTGTGCTGTGGTGTCAGACTCACCATCCAAGTCCAGAAGACCGTCTCCACCTTTTTCCAGTTCAGATATGATTCTAGGAGGTCACAGAGCTGCTGCATACAAACACAGTTCTGACACACACACACACACACACACACAGCCTGTTTAAAATTGAATTCCTTAATTCTGAGTGAGTCCAAGTTGATATTTTTATAACCGCTTTTCTTTTCACAGAGACACACACACACTTACCTCCCTCAGCACTGTTGAGCTTTGATCAGAGGAGGATACAAAGGAGGGGAGGCTGGCAAAAAAAACCTGAGAACAAGTTGGATTAGATTTTAATATAACTCAATCCAATAAATATTTCAGCTGCTCAAATTTACCAAACTCAAGCTCCAAAAATTCTAATTTGTTGAATTTAGAACCACATTTTCAGTTGCAGCAGCTGTACGGTGTATATATAACATGCATACAGAATTGTAGTCTGTGAAAAAGCTGGAAAAAAAGGGTAATTTTCTCACGGCGTGGAGCAAGCGAGTTCGCTCTTCTTGCATGGACAGTAGGATCCGGCCCTGGTATCTAAGACAGCCAATAAGCCACTGAAGTTTCCTCAGAGATGCCGAGTCTAACTGGAGCTCATTGGGAAGCTGAGAGTTCACCTCGTTGGAGATACAAAAGTATACAAATACAACTATACAAAGACAGAATTTGGTTTTCTAGTACATTGTGTTGGTATACAGTGGTACTTACAGGTGTAGGTGTGAGTAGTGTTTTGTCCAACTGCTGTACTCGCTGTTTCAGCAGTTTCTCCAATGTTCCTGTCGCAAGTAGCCAGCCCAGTGCCAGGAGGAGGTCTCTGCTGGAGACCCCCCCTCCCTCCATTCCACGCATCCAGTCAGCATGATAGCCAGTCTGCCAGAGGCCTGCAGCTACCAGTTTCCTGCGATCTGAGGCAATACACCGACAGAGAAAACATATCATGCCCATGCCTTTACAAGTCAGTCTTAAAGGCGTGATGGACTAATGTCAGCTTTGGTCCAGTTTGGTGCCAGGAGCAGCACAACCTTAGTTTTATTCTGTTTAGTGCTACAAAGTGCCAACAGTAAAAGTCTAAAAGGCAATTAGTGGAATTAAATGAGATTATATACAGAACAGTGGCATGATCCTACTAGTTGAGGATAAAAAAGGCACAACATGGAATAATTGACAAGACCTAAAAGGCAACCGTTGGTAGATCTGTTATTACAAACTCATGTTGTGCGTACAAGCCTTGTAAAACCCAAGATAGATACACATAAAATAACATACTGATGAATAATTGTCCATGAATGAATGAAAATATGATTTAGGTCCTTTTGCGTATTGGACAACATTAGTGTTCTTTTGAGTGTTTTACCGTGTACCAATCGCACACTATTATTGCGTGGAGTTGGCATGTTCTCACCGTACCACCGTGGGTCTCTTCCAGATGCACTGGTTTTCTCCCACATTGTAGAGATGTGGAGTTTGGTGACTCTACATTGCCCATAGGTGTGATTGTGAGCATGAATGGTTGTCTCATTTCTATGTGTCAGCCCTGAGATTCACTGGCGATCCATCTACAGTGTAGCCTGGCTCTCACCAGTGTGACCAGGGATCAGCTCCACCCCCCACCCCCCACGAGTCTCTAAGGTGAAGCAGTACAGCTAGTGGATGGATGGACTTTTGGTAGAACAGAATCCAAGCAAACGTCATTTAAAAATGCAGTGTGGTATTTTGAGACTGATACGTGTTTTTCTCATGGAAAAAGCATCTCTGGGGAAATTAGGGAAGTCTTTGACAAATATTGTTAAAAGTCATAAACAGATTGACTGACCTCCTCCAAGCTGTGCACAAGCTTCACAGGAAACAGTGTCAGCTGTCTGAAGGATGCTGGCAAGGAGCTGCCAGAACTGATCCTCCTGGAAAACAGCAGCAAGCAGAAAAAAAAGTATGTCAGCATGTATGGTACTATTAGGAGATCTATCACTGAAAGACAACAACACATAATGATTGATAAAGTAAGACCTTTTCTGCTTCTTGATCATGATTGTTTTTTTGTTTTTTTTACTTTGTGCTTGTTCTCCCTGCCACTTATCCCATTGTCTGCTCCTGCAGTGATCAATGGAAGTCTTTCAAACTGCACTCTTAATTTGATCAGAATAAATCAGATGTGAGTGTGTAACAATGTCTTGTTTAACTGTTGTGTAACTGTAAATCACTGTGAAATAAGATAGTTAGTTATACTTCCATCAGTAGAATATCTAATAAAGTGATCCGCTCTTTTGTTTCTAAATCTAAGTAACAAGTGACTAAAGCGAAAAGTCCAATATGAAGTAGACTACAAAGAGAAATTAAATGAAAATGCTCCAGTAGAAGCGCCAAAAGAAGTTATTATAGCATTCCAGCCCTGGCAGAGACAGCAGGTGATGAACGTACCACCTCGGCTCCACCACTAAATTTAGCCCGCCTGAAGGTCTCCGGAGTGGGCACAGCCTCCAGGCCGGTGGCCGCTAGCAGCCTGCACAGAGCTCCAACCACCTGCTTCACCTCCACACTCACAGCTTTACTCCGCTGCATTACAGCCACCGCGTGCTGCAGGCGTGTGAGCGGCCCTCCTGTTCACTCAGCTATCACTCTCTGTCACCTTCACACCGCTTCACTCTTCTAACGACACTTTCTATCACTTTTTTACTGCTTTGAAGAAGAACTGTTGGGATTTCGCGGCGAAAACAATAACTTCCGGGTACAAGGCGTTGCTAAGGAAGCATACGGAAGAGATCGTGATTGACATCTGTGTTGGCCAATTACGAATGGTGATTGTGAAAGAGCAGGCGGGACATATTTTTACAGGTGCGCTCTCAACTGATCCAACTTGTTCAGTGATTCTGTGTGAGGGGACATTTTTCAGCATGATTCAAGACCCCTGCAACAACCTGTCGGTGTTCATATGCCAGGAACTGATTATTTCTTCAAATTTTAGTAAATAAAATGTGCTTATCACATGGCCTAAAACAACCTCTTGGTTTGAATAACAAAAACAGCTCACTCCCCTTTGTATCTATTTGCCTAATTGCTAAATTATTCTCTACTATATTATCTATCCTTATATTTCAAGTTACAAGGTTCAACTGATATACTTTAATTTTATTCATTTCAAATATCAAAATCATTTAAAAACCACAAACATCTCACAATTGTATGTACAAACATGCAGGAAAAATAATTTAAAGCATGAAAAACATTTTACGCAAACATTGGTAATTACTGAAGATATGCTACATGCATTAACCTTGGTATCCTTGGCATCTTAAGGAGCACCAACGATGAACCTAAAACTGATTTACAGTGCATATCGATGTTACATCTGAATATAATTAAGTTTAGACATGTGCTGTATGAACCCAGTCTTCTGCTGTCAGGAGGATCTTAAACAGCACAGTAACTACAGAACAGTGGATGTATTTTGGTCATATAAATTCTCACTCTTAGCTATGCTGGCTCCTGCCGGAGATGAACCTTTCATTTGCCATGAGAAGGTTAGTACATATTAACCTCATCGCCCATTTCAATGCTCCTACTGCTCACTACCTGAGAAGTCAGAGGTTAGTAATGGTGATTTCAGCGAATTCCTGAATTCTGATAACTAAGAAAATCAGAATGCTACTTAAATAACGCGACAGGATGCAACTACTCGTTGGATTTTTCATTTGTGATTGATACTAAAATGTATTACTCTAGGTCGCTTATTGTAACCATCAGTTGTTCCACTGCTTAATCCAGTGTGATGTAAATGTAGCACAATCCAGCTAATCTTTAGCCTTTTTTGGCCATCTCTGCGTGGTGATGTTATGGAGGGAGGACAGTGTTAGGTATTTACAGCCAACTCCCATTAGGCTAGAGAAGGTCCAGCAGCATGGAGCCTATGGTATTACCTGATCAACGTCTGGTCCGAACAGTGCTCACTAGTGTGTGTGCTACACTGTGCTTTAGTTCTTGCTAGAAGAACATAGAGGCATATTGATCAAGGATACTTGAAGACATAAATTGTGTTTTTGCCCCACAAATGGTACTCTGGCACCCATTCTGACAATCAATTTTCAGTTAACAAGAACAATTAGTGTTAGCTTCAATATTCTTCATATCTTGACATTAAAAAATTAGAAAAAATTATAACGCTGTAAAAAAAACATTAAGAAATGTGCTTATCATGTAGTTCCAATTCGAAGGTGTCATTAGAACATCTTTCTGGTCCCAAGTATGCCTGAAGTATGGTCAGTTTAACAGACTTTAAGCCTAAAACACACACATTCTGTGTGTTTCTTCGGTTATTTTTGTGCTTGTCGATCTACGACGAAGTCTATGCCGTTTAAATTACTTTAATATAAACAAAAGCACCATGACAGATCATATAAAACTTTTAAAAAGGGAAGGTTCAAGGAGGATGGTGGTAGTTTTGCAGCTAGTCATGCTTCTCAGCTCTCTCCATCTCCCTCATCCTCTTCCTGTTTGATGACTGGGGTTCCTGGAAACAACAGGAAAATCACATTACTTCTCATAATTTCACAGCATCTTATTGCTATTAAATGCCTTGTAACCAACAATATTAGTTACAAGTCACTAATATTGTTAGTTATTGTTTTTTATGGTTTCTGCTTTTCATTTCACAGTCTCTTAAGCCATTCTGGTCACATTTAAGGTCCGGCCTGTCCTAGTAATTTTCTAGGAAGTATTTAAACTTTCATTTACTTTATTACATTTATTTGTCAGGGACAATGTACAAAAAACATTAATCTCATACAAGGAGGAGACATGTATTGTACCAGATTTAGCTTATATCCTACTTCAGTCCCTTGTGGAAAAGTGTTACCCTGAAATCCTATGAGAATAGTTATTAACACTGCTACTGAAACACTCTTACCATCTAGTTTCTTCAGATTAGGTAGTCTTTTACAGGCTTCATCCATCCAGGTTCCCTCAGCTGAATGCTTCTCCTCCAGTGGATTTCCAACAAACACCAGGTCTATGAGGCATGGCAGGTCAGCTAGCCTCACAAACTCTCCTACACAACACAAAAAAGATCAAATTGAAGTAACTAACCCTAACCCAAACTCTAAAAACAAGAATAATTACCCTAAACAAATCACAGCATAGTCGGTTAGCTATATTTAATAAACGTAGCTTACCCCATTCTTTGACCAGGTTGTTGGACATGTAGAGGACTTTGAGGTTCCTCATGCATTGGATTCCCTTCAGTTTCTCTATCAAGTTATAGGAGATCCACAACTCTTCTAGCGTGTCCCCAACTGCTTCCTGCACACACACAGACACACAGTCGACGTAAAATAATGTACAAAATGCAACAGGAAATTAATAAACATGTGGAAAATCAAAGTAGTTCATGTTATTCTGTTCCATATGTAACTTACCAGCCCTGTGAGGGCCTTTATATTATTTCTTCCTAATGACAATATCCTCAAGTTCTCTGGAAACACACAATATAACATCATAATATGATAACACATTTCATTCTGTGAATACAGCATGCCTGTGTGTGGTTATATGTTATTGTGCGGTCAGTACTCACTCAGACCATTGAGATTGGTTATTTTCTCAATGCAGTTTGTGGACAGAGACAGCTTCCTGTGGAGGAAACAACAATATATATAACAATATGTCAGGTATTTGAAGGATGCAACGTTTGATGTATTTGGTGCATTGAGCAGTCTGCTTTAAAACATTGGTGACTACACAATATAACAGTATTAGCCGCTCGGTTACTTGCTCTTAACTAATCCGCAACTGCAAATTCTGTCCATGCCCTGAGAAGCCAGTGAACTGTTGGAATTCTGTCTTGTCTGCAGTTGAATGGTTTTAAACTACTGAAGTATTAGCCGATCATTCGTGTACTTCACTGCTGTTTAAAAGTTGATTTGACCGTATCTGATTTGTTTATTTGATGCACTTGGTTTCACACCAATTTTCCACCAGCTGCGTACCATTACAATGTGGGTAGTACTTGTGAATGAACAATGTTAAACTTTCCTTCATGTCGCCTGTACCAAGAGTTCCCTGGAGCTCCCCACTCTCAAAGTCCGTTGAGTGACGCATTTGTTTGCATATAATAACCAAATTGTAAAGATAAAATGCTGGTTGGAGATTGCCATAGCATCCCTTCAAATGTGTGGATTCATTGTCAACTGTACTGTTGCTGTGTGAATTTTTGTAAAACAAAACACTGAAGTGTTGTCACTCTGTAAATAAAGATACAGGAAGTGCCATAGATGTGCAGTTTAAGGGTAAACCACACAGTGACCTATCTACCTATATATATATATATAGGTAGATAGGTCACTGTGTGGTTTACTCTCTCTAATCTCTACCTACCTGAGCTCCACTGTAATATTTCATTTCAAGATTTCATTCAGGCTCAATTGGTCCAAATTTGTATCATGACAAGAAAGTATTTCATACATTTACAGTGGAGAACATGGTGTGAGTACGGTCTTGTCAAGACACACGTCTGTCATGAAAAATGTATTTTTCAGTTAGAAAAACACTGAGCACATGGTACCCTTGAGCAGGTTAGCTATGTGATCCCAAAGACGTCTGATAACATGAGCTAAACTAGGCTAATCTCATGATTTAACATGCCGTCAATCTGCACGCACAAACAGAAAAAAGGCATCCGGGTGTTTATATCGCTCTAGGTAGGTGTAAGAACAAAGGAAAAAAACAGATGTATAGCCTCAAAGAACTTCAACAACTTGTTGTAATAAGGAACTGCATCACAACAGGACTCACTCGCAGTTGGTGAGCGTGGAGAGAGAAGCGTCCATCTTCTCTATGGGAGGAACCTGACCATACAGTTTGATGGCTTTAGCCTCATTCACTTTCTCCCCTGACTTCTCCTCCTGTACACACACACACACAGCTCAGAAAATGCTATGACAACAAACACACAATGGCATGACTTCTGCATACTTCCATTGTACACTATTGCACTTTAGCTGTGTCTCTCTGTGCCACTCACCCATTTGGCCAGTGCTTCTCTCACAGTTGTCGCTTTGGCCTGGACACATCACAGTACATCACATTCAATTAGACAGAGGAGAGGGTGGGTTATGTTGTGATGACAAAATAGGCAAATAGGTGCTGTAGACATTCTGTGGGCATGCAGCTTTAAGTAAGCTCTGTGCTTCGAATAGATAAAATAATATGCAATTATAATTCTAATTATTATATCATTTTCATTTTAGGGCTGTGAGCAGCTATTCTAACTAGCAGCTACTCTTCCTCCCAATACAAGATTTAGCTGCAGGAAGAAAAAAACCAGACAAAACCAGACATGACGTTAGACTTCCACACAACGGTTCAGGCCGTTGCTGATGGT
Organism: Pempheris klunzingeri; assembly: GCF_042242105.1. Lineage (NCBI taxonomy): Eukaryota > Metazoa > Chordata > Actinopteri > Acropomatiformes > Pempheridae > Pempheris > Pempheris klunzingeri. Next base: position 4,327,333 of record NC_092024.1, read on the forward strand.
GGCCACCTGTCCAGCGCTAGGTTACACTCACCGGCATTTAGAGTTAGCTAACTAGCTAATTAAAGTTAGCCCATATTAGCTCACAGCGACAACAATGTTGCTTGTGCTGTCAAATAAAACTATGAGGCGTGACGCCATGACATGCTCGCATAGGTGGGTACAGTTAAGAACGTATAATTCGGCTAAAAAAAACACACCAAATAGCGAGGAAAAATAAGCCGAGAACACAAACACTCACCATGTTGGTGGTTGAGGTCTGCTCTGGTTGCTATGGCACTGACAGGCAGCCTACAAGCTGCGCATGCGCACTGTAACCGCGACTGGGCTCGACCCAGTTTGCAAATACACCAGCAGATGAAGAAGATAACGCTCGGCTGCCTTTGGTAGTGCTACAGTACTGTTCTGCTGCACTGCTCCGAAAGATGCATCACATAATACTGCAGTTTTATCTCGCAGATGAAGCGGAGTGAAGTTACACCGGCTATGGTATCACCTGTTTAATATGATTTAATGTGGAGAACCCACCAAGGGGTGTCTGATGTATTGGCTCACTTGGCAATACATGCAGCATAATTATTGTGCTAGAAAATAGTGATGAAAAAGGATCAAATAAAGTATGCCACTAAGATTCCCCTTCAGATGCAAACAGGAATCTCATGCCACTGATATCTACCACTCTCCTTTGTGCATAAAGATGTCATATGTGATTGAAAACATACTTTGGCCATGGCTGTATTATAATTCAGTTTTTTAATGCTTTTTCTTGCAAGATATTTTTTTCTGTAAACGCGACAACTTGAAAGCAAAGGTTTCAGACACTGGCCATGACATTCTGCATCTGTAAATGGGTGATGGCCCTTAAATTTCACCTTAACACAATGTAAAGTAATTCTGGTCAAGTTTTGTTGTACATAGAGATGAGAATTTGGGTATGTATGCTTTACTCTAGTTTATACCCCCTTTTTTTTTTTTATAGCTTTGCAATATTGCCCTCCAGTGATACAATGGTAGTATTGCATCAAAGTCTTCCTCTCAGACCTTGGTATGCCTTTAACCTGGAGTACTAGCTTTTATTCAGTTATTTTTTTTACAGTTGCTGATGTACAGGAGTGTGAATGTGAAATAAAATGTATATAAAAGGCACCTGTTAACATCCATTTCTCCACAGTACACTGAGTTCATGCACTGTTTCAGAACTGTTCAGACAGTTCTCCTTACCGACATGCAGCGCTGCACAAGAGTTAATCTAACTAAATGCTCCGCTGCAACCAAAACACTTCGTACTCCTCACAATGAACTCTTGTACCAGAGCACTGACAGCATTGATCCGCCAAGTGGAACACCTTGACACAGATTACACAATGACCAAAAAAGTGGTAGCATTTCAATAGGCATCACTATTGTCTTTGAAATATCTTATATCTAATTATTATTATTATTATTAAGCATGAACCATGATTCCATTACAGCAAGGGTCACTTCTTTGCTGCCTGGATAGTGCTCACCTTATAGTGTGTGTCACAGAGATGCTGCAATATGCTTTGATAGGCTTTTTTCCATTTGAACACAGAGTAATGCCATGTGCATAAATGAAACTCCAGTAATACAGCACAAAACCATAAGCCGACATATTCACTACATACTTGCACGGTTCAACCCTTCTCATGGACATTACACCTAATGTCCTCTATTGCAGTACATCTGGAAAATACACTTTTTGCATGTGTGATCTATCCCTGGCAATCTTCTGCAGATATGTCAAGACTTCCAGCAATCATTGAGCCCAAGACGGACATTTGATCATGTGGCTGGTGTTCATAAACTAAACTTTCCACCGCCACGAGGAAAAGAAGGCCTCTATGGGGATGAAGGATGGGGAGTAAAGTGGAAAAATGACACGTAAATGAAACAGTTTTGTACAATAGTTTGAAGACATGCAGTATGGAATATATACAAAGAGTTTTGATGGTGAGTTTTAGCGAGGTTTCATGAAAAGTGATGGCAGTTATATATATTCCTGTAAAATTACATTGAGAGCAATGTAAAAACCTGTGTCAAGTTCTTTGTATGTGTACACATACTGGGCAAATAAAGCAGACTCTGACTTTCTTTCAAAATATCCCACTTCTCATTTGATGCAGCTGAACGACATCATTTGTGCCCTCTAAACCCTCTAAAACTGCCCTATCCATTTTTCAAATTTGCCACAAGTTCGGTTGTGTTTAGGCACAAAAGAGCACTTAAGGTTATGATTAGGAACTCTCCTCACACCTATTCACCAAACACCTATTCAAGTCTGCAGGTCGAAGGAAGTAACTGTGCTGCCATCTTTTTATTTGAAGATCTGGGTGGCATTTGGACAATTGGCTTTGGGGTGACTGATAGAGGACAGGTGTTTGAAATCAGAAAAACACATGAGTGCTCTGGTGCAAGTAGATTTATTCAGATAATAAAACAAAGTATATGAAGTATGGGCAGATTTTTGCATGAACAGAATATAGCTGTTTGCTTATTAAGAAAACACATTGGTGACCTCAATATAGCAGGGAATCTTTGTGTGTCTTATGTCTGAAGAAAAGTTTAGACGAGATTTAACTTGCAGAGATGAGAAACCTGTGAGCAATTTGTTGTTGACATTGTTATTTCATTTATTAGTTCCCCTAATATTGTTACCAGTTGATGAAAATGCTATCGGTTGCTAATGAGCAAGCTATTCGCTGGCTTGCAGGGCATTACTTTTTCAGTTCAGTGTGAACATATCCAATCCCTGTGATCTGAGTCCATTCATACATGCATTCATTTAGCAGTAGGAGCAGAGTTTCACATTTCTTTCTCAGAAAAGCAGGTCATCTTTGTAAATTCAGGCATTAAAAGCCACAATTCTTGAAAGAAACTTCAATCAGTTTCCTTTGAAATCTGAATTTTGAACCCATCTCCTGTGACACACACAAACACATACACCCGCTGTCAGTGTGTCAGTGGAAGAAGTGAGCTCACCATGGCTGACCGGCATGTGCAGGCGGTGTATAATGTCACAGACCAAAATACACAGCTCACAATACATCAGCCACAACTCTAGAGCTGATGGCTGTCACACACACACACACACACACACACACACACACATTGTACAGTGTACAGTGATGTTCACGTCTAAACAAACTAAAAGGAGAGATATTGTCTTTATTTTGGGTGTATAGTACTAGTCATTGAATATTTGAGACTGACAATGATTAACACATTTGGAAGATTCTCTCAAAAGTAGAGCCTGAGGTTGTTCCCAATCAGCGTGTACTGCAATAAGTGCACAGTATCCATGACAGCTACTAAATAATCCCATTCTCGCTTTCCCCATTTGAACAGAGCTTTAATTAAATGAGCAGGAAGTGGATTTAGATAGTCACTGAGGAGCTTTTACACAGAAAACGTGACTTGAAACTGAAACCTCAGGTTTAGGTTTGCAGCACACACCAGCTATTTCCTGCTCTGACGATCTCGTCCTATATATCCACAGTGACAGATCAGATACCCTCTGTGGTGAATATTTTACAGGACGCTTCATCTGGGAGACGCGTTTGGCAGATTGTTCGGTCCAGTCAAGTGAATGAAATGCATCAAAGACAACAGGGACAGTGAAATGACAGGAAAGACATAGTTAAACATTTTGAAAACACACTTATTTGCTTTATTTCCAAGAGTGAGATGAGATATTCAGTTGAGCAGAGAGCTGGAATCTGGGCAGCTCAGCTAGGCATAAAGACTGGAAGCAGGGGAGAAGCAGCCAGCATACCTGTTCACCTCCAAACCTCACTAATCACCAAGGAGGCCATGTTTTCAACACACGTGGAAGGGTGAAGCAAGAGCTGCGGAAGAAGCCATTAGAACGAGCAATAATAACAGATCCGACTCACAAACAAGCAATAATATTGACCAGACTTTAAGAAAGGTGTCTGAATGATGCATTCAATTCACCCAATAAGCAGTAATAGCTGATCTGACTGATGAAGCAATTTTGAAAGCATTTTTTACATAATTCTTATAGTTTTACTTATAGTACTACTGGGTCTGGCCTCTCTTCTAGTTAACACTTTGTGTCTAGCTTGTTTAATCTGCACAAAACAGAAATGTACATACAAAAAGGTGTATTCTTGTTTAGGGGAAATCAAATGCTGGAACACTTTCTTGAGGAGCAGCAGCCATGTGCACAGGCTGTGAGATGCCTCCTGGAGCCGTGGTCTCAAGTGAGGTTGCCAATTTTGGTACAATCACACCTGTAGAGAGAACAAACTCTGTGCTCACCAACAGTATCTGGCAACCTGTTCTAGAGCCAGAGAGACTTCAGCGAAGTGCTGGGCAGACGGATAAACTGTTGTGATAAAGAAACAGTCGTAGCACATAATTCCCTTGAGGACTACAAGCAATAGTTTCTGTTACTGTACAAACTTAAGCAAACAAGCTACAGCATGTCAATAAGTGAGCTTTGTAGGGAAGTGTACTTTTGAACAAATGGACAAAGCTAGGTTAGCTATTTCCGCTTGTTGTAAGTCTTTATCCTAAGTTAGGCTAACCAGGTCCCGTTGTTGACTTCAACCCAAGCCCACCTTATCCCCAACCAGGTGGTCCAACCCGTTGCACACTCCTTGTCTGCAATGGCTTAATGGCACCAGGCTGGAGAATGAATGCCATCAACTCTAATCTCAGATTCATCTCAGTGAACCATCTCCTAACATTCACTGTAGTTATCGGAAACTGGCTGTAATTCTTTCTTAATCTTCTTTTGCAGAGAATCTGGAAAATTCTGATAAAATTTGTGTTAAATTTTGATGGATGCTTGACCTCTGACACAAGACTCCAACTCCAGCTCTGTACATAACTCACAGAAATGAAATAGCTGTCAGTGTTGATATTGATCCTGCACTTTCAAAAACAGCACAATAGCATATTTCCAAAAAATGAACTGTTCCTTTACGCGATAGATTTATTTGAAAATCTAAAATAAATTCATGTTACTTCAGAACTGAGCATCAGAAGGAGGTGGAGTCAGATGGGGAAGCAGTTGCCCCCCGTCACCGTCCATCTAGCAGAATTGAAGTTGTCCCGCTATCAGAGATCAATGTCTCAATAAACATGAGCAGTTTACACTGACTGAAGGACTCAAGAACAACTCTCCTTTGTGTGGTTGTGGGTTAGTGATGCATGGCTCTTCATCAACTGTGAAAGAGGTTGGATCCTTACAGGTAACCAATAAAGGGTAATGTTACAGATCAAGTGACTGCTCGGGGTTGTGTTGGTGTGTGTTTGTGAGGGAGGGTGGGGAAGGGACTGGTAGTATAAAAGAAGGTTGACCGACGGTCCATGTGCGTCAAAGATGGATGTGTTTGTCTAATGGAGCGTGCAAAAATCTACTGAAGCTATGAAAAGTTCCCACACAGTTCCTTCCAGCAAACAGGATCAGTGCGATGTATACAGGAGCAGAAGGTCTGGACGATGGGGATCGAATGTTACTGAAAGGAGAAGTCGAGCTTTGGAGATCAGCGTCCAACGGATTGACAGACCGGTTGTTGCAGACATTAAACCACGATCATCACCAAGACATAGGTCAAGTATCCCTCTGCCACCCATCAGTGGAACAAAGACAGTCATTGGCAAAGTGGAACGCACTGATGCTCTACCAACACACAGAAAGACATCAGCCAAACCAAAAGGAAGTGGGAGCCATTTACCAGCTGGTAATGTGACGACAGAAAGTACAGTGTTTCATGTGTTGGTTACTCAGTGTGGGAAAGTAAATCAGGAGTCTAACAAATGTAATAAAATCAGTGTTGCTCTTGCAGCAGAAAACAAAGCAGCCGTTCAGGATTCAGAGACTCGCAGCAAACTGATTAAACGGACCTTTGATGGTCAGCCAGCTGCAACGTCGACTCCATTGCATGTGGACCCTCCGTTGCGACAAAAGAATGACGTTAGTGATCCCTATGCCGATGACAGCAGTACGACGACGCCAGTCGGGGCTAAACATGATGCCAGTGTCTGCAAAGCAGGGCAACAAAGAGATTTCTGCTCCGATGACTCGGCTATTGAAACAGAATCTGAGGACTCTGAAAACAAAGATCGTCCAGAGAGGCTGAAGGAGGACAGTGATGATGAGTACTACACAGACCAGAGGATCACAGAGTGGGTCCTTAAGGTCAACTCCAGCCTCTTCTCAGCAGGAAATGATGAGCTACACAACTCAAAACCTGCAGAGGAGCAAGATGTGGCTACTATAAAGATAATCTACAGTGGAGACTGAATGTGTTAATGTTATTATTCTTGACAACATAATAAGTTCCACTGAGTTTGTTCGTTTGTGTTGAACTTTCATCACATGATCATCACCTACTAATTATGGTCAACTACCATTTCCAAGGTCAAGACCGTACTTTTATGCTTAAGTATATCTATTGCTGTTGACTCTGCATTAATGCATGGTTGCAGTACAACAGTTTTATTAGGACAATATTAATCAGCGTATTAAATGAAAAAAAAAAAGAGAGATAGTCCTCGTGATATTTTATATAGATGTGCAATTCACGATAAGAAAGAAAAAGAAGAAAAACTGTTCCAGCTAAAGTGAAAAATATGACTCCACATCATTGGTATAGGGACATGAGAGAAAATAAGAGAGATTTAAGGAAAGTAAGAAAAGAATTGTAGTTCTAAGTTCAGTCAAGCTACAATGGCAGTTTTGGGCAAAACAAACATGGACCATAAAAACACTCCTGTGGTCAAATTCTCCCACGAGCATTTAAAACGGCAAGGGTTTTAAAATAGAGGACGCTATTACAGCTAATTAGCTGTGTTTCATCCTCCACTGATATAACCTCCTCTGTTAGAGTGGACTGGCTTTGAGATGGTTTTGAAAAAGGAGAATTGATTTGTGCAAATAAGTCTTTTGAATAAACTTTGTGAGCATGTTGCCCCACCAATAACTGAAAGAGTTTTCATCCCCATCACTTATTGAATGAAATGACGCGCAGTGCTAACAACAGAGAGTAAATGTCCACATTGTTACTTTTGTCCATGTATTGGTCTGTTGTAAGGTCCTGCAAAACTAATACTACAGCACTCAGCTGATTTTATTGTGTGTCTTATGTGTAATCTGTGTAATATCAAGCCAAACATTCTCAGAAAATTACATGGAGTCCATTTTTCCCCAGAATTGTTGTCAGGATGCGACATGTGGGCTGGGCTATAACTATGGTCTCCTCAATAATATGAGAACTTAACATTTGATCTTTGTTTCTTTTTGTCAGGCATCATTTTGTCTTATTTCATCACAGCAGAATGCTGTAGTTTCACATTTGTGTTGATGTTGCAACATTCAACAGTATTCTCTATACATCCTGTGCAGACACTTGTGTGCTTCATATGATGCTACCCCTCCCCTGGATGAAAAAAAAGACATTCCCAGTGCTCTTGAGTTTGCTGTCCTGTGGTCAGTGCAGTATGGACGGTCTGTCAGGTCATGATCCTCCTCCTGCTGCTGGCTTCTTAAGAGGTAAGACCTTATGAGAAAAACATTGTCCTTGTAAGATGAGTCATGTAGTGGTCAATGAATGTTTGATTGATAAGTCTTAGCAGACTTGGGACTGGGCAATCACAGTCACAGCTGGTATGGACATTACCAAGAGCACAGCAAGTAAAATGCTCTTCACTCAGTCTAACACAAAAATCTGGAAAATCTACAGGCATATAGACAATTCTGGGCTTGTGGACCAGAAATGCCTTTAAGCTTTTATTATGCATCATGGTGCTGCAGAGGATTTATGTGCAGGACATGTTACATGTTTCATCTGTGGTTTTGATCATTCGTACAGCGTTCGCACTTTCTAGTGGAAACATTTGTAGCGAAAACTACATTTTAAGATGAAATATTAATAATAAAACAACAAACCAGTTCTACAGAACAAACAACTGCACTTGATTCTGTATTTGTATAGCCTATAGCTAAACATAGTAGTCGGACAACCATTACAATAACTGCAATAATAAGAAAACTTGTCACCGTTTTATGTGACATACTGTGTAAACGGTCAGAGGTTGAAACTAAAGGCTTTAAAAATAATGAATATTACTTTAAGGCTGTATGGTTTAATATCAACATTTTGGTTGCTGTGTAAAGAAAAAACTCTTTCACTGGTGTAAATCCTCCAGGTTAACTTGCTTTGGGTTTTTTAAAGAGCTCTTAAATTAAACATGCCATAAGACCAAAACGGACAGTTCAGTCACTTGCAAAGCTCAAGTGTACTCCAATAAAAATCCATTTATCAACAGCTTATTAACATTTAAGCAGCGAATATTTTTGTCCACTATAAATGTCACATGGGCTCACCTCACGGCTACCCAGGCCAAAAGGGTAATTGGGCTGACATGAGGGGAACATGGGTGAGCTAGAAGGACATTTGGGTGGACCACAGAGTAACTGGGCCGATAAGAGGAGCGTAGAGCCCCCCAGACAGGCACCCTTGTGTCGTTTAGAATGGCACTTAAGAAAGAAATATGGGGGTTACCATGATAATGGTTTTGTTGTAGTGTAAAGAATAGTGTGTATCACTCATTCATATATTTTAGTGCCATCATAACTAAAATCACAGAGATCCAAGTAAAAAGCTCCAACATTATTTTACGCTGGAACTTATCTGATGAGTTTTCTTTACCTGAATTGATCACTTCTTGATTACTCCGTGACTTGCACAATTTCAAGGCCATCCAAGATAGGGGGGGGGGGGTATGTGTGACTGGTCTAGTTAAGCAAGTGAGGACACTTGACGCATCATTTTTTATTGTCCCCATGCAGAACTAGATTAATAAAGAGAACAGTAATGCAACGGAGACACTGAAGCCTTCAGCAGGTATACTGTAACTAATATGACACACTTTAAGATTGTATACTAGTACTAGTACACAGGACTTTGGTTTGTTCCTTAAGTTTGAATGGCATTGACTATTGTCTTTGATAGTCATACGTTACACATGATTTCCTCTTTTACAGCAGTATGTAGTGCTGGATAGTTTGTAACAAGTCATCTTCTTGTGTTGCTTTGGTCTCGGTGCTTTGTCGGCTCTTAATGTGACTCTGAATGTTTGATGTTACGCGTTCCACTTATATAGAAGTGCTGTACATGTATCTATACGTACCAAAAGAAAGAGCAGAGTGTAGAACTACGATGCTGAACACATATCTTTTAGTTGTGTGATTTGTGTGGCTGAAACTTGGCTTTCACCATAACGATTTTATTCTATTTTTTTTCCATACATACAGTTCAATTGCTTCCAAATGTACATTTCAGGATAAGGAAAGTTTGTGATCAACATAAAATAAATATTCTCACTACAGGAATTATATCTTTTGTGCTAAATTATGTTTCGTGGTGAAAACCAAACCAGACATCATATACACACACATACCCACAAAAAATGACTCTCTTAAGAATACAGAACAACACAGTATGAATGGAATTAAATTAAGTAGTTCAATTAAAGTCTAATTCATTATCTTTGTTATTCACTAACATTCGTTCAGTCCCTAAATCCAAAAAAAAGTCAAAACGCTGTTTAGATTACATTTGTTCCCCTCACATAGCTTTATCCAATAAGTTCTAATATGATCAATACCATGTGTCACATATTGCCCCGTGTGTGATCCTGTTCATGCACACTGAAGATGCAGCTAAAGACATTACAGGTCAAAGGGAGGATGTGCCTGAGCTCGCTGCCGGAGCAGGAAGCTCCACGTCCGAAGAAGCCAGCCCTTCCTCCAGCTGTCTGCAGTGGTGACAACTGAATGTATGTTCAACAGTTTTACAGTCGGTCCCCATGTCCTGTCACACATCCATCATCACATGACACATACTGTGGTTCCTCCTTGAAGGCATGTGACAATACTGTCCCCCTACTGCCTGGGGCGGGCGGGGGGGGTTTGGATGGCGGAGTGCCCTTCTAACCACCCTTTTTCTCCAACTGCATCGTGTTTGCCTGTTGTGTAACAGTTAGTCTGTGACGTTATAGAAGAAAATGCACGCAAGTGTACTATCAACCAAAAAAATCAAAGGCGTTAAACTAGATTTTGACAGTGCCGTACAAGGTAGGGCATGGTGATGAATATTAACCTCTAAAGACCTGGCGTACACATGTGTGGACATCACAGTTTGGGTTATATTACCATAGTAGTTAATTCTGCTTAGCTGGGGCCGTATGGACATGTATGTGGGCAAAATTGTTGATATTTCATATTGTTTTTTGCACCGTGATTTTCAAAACATGTTCAAAATATGTTTTGTATGTGTTATAAATACATGCAAAAGCAGTCAGGAAAAAAAAACTGCTATGTTCAGGGTGGAAATAAAGAGTTTTGCACAAAGGTGACATAATTTTTCTCTAAAACTACACCATGTAAAAAGATGATGCTTAGGTCTTATACTTATCAGGGTCCAATAAGCCCAAATAGCAAGGAGAAATAAAAAAATGCATATCAAACAAGAGCTCGGGTCTTAAGAGGATAACCCTGGAGAAACGGTCATTTCAGTTTTTATTGTGCTGCTTCATCATCACAATTAATTTGCAATGAATCAAACGTAGAGAAACTCATTAGTAGGCTACAAAGTGAACATGGGCCCAGTTGCAACTTTACCCAGGTGGTCATGGAGCTCTGGTGTGTGTGAATATCTATGTAGATTATATATAAATGGACCAAACCAAAGGAAACGTATCCTCCTACCAGAGATCTAGTGAAATAAAGTGACAAAATGGAGCACAGTCTGGTGATCGATTGATGATTAACTCTTATATGTTGCTGTCACGGAGTGTTTGACCTGATGCCTCGGGCTCTGCCAGTGTTTTTGGTGTGTTTGCTCCATTTCTTCACTTATTAGTTGGAGGACATTTATACCGAAGGACAGGCGCGCTCACACACTCACACACACACTCTCACACACACACTCTCACACACACACACACAGTCGTCCTCCAGAGGTGCAGCAGCAGCAGCAGCCCGCACACCACCACACTGTTTCTGTGTGTGTGTGCCGGCACGGTGCAGACAGAGGTTGTAAACATGGCGGCGGACGGAATGGTGCTCACCAACCACGACCATCAGACCCGAGTGGGGATTCTGACGGGTAAGGGGGGACCGGTCGGGGAAATGCGAGGAAACGCTCGTCTCCGGTGCACCTGTGTGGCGTTTTACCGTCGGTTGCTTGTGCGGGTCGGTGTCACGATACGAGCTGTCTTCGCTGCCCGAGCTAGCTATCGTTAGTCAGTGTGCTAAGCTAGCCGGTTCCATTGGCTGTCATTGCTCTAACGTTAGCTGCCTGCTTTTTTGACAGGTCGGACAGATGTGGAATTTGCTTTGAAACGACGTAATTTGCAATTGTGCGTTGACATTGGACACAGACGCGTCAGTATATGTGTGGAAAAACGGGCTGTCATATTCAGAACCAAATAGCTAACGAGATATTTTAATCGGTGTCAAGGGAGACGGTGGGGAAGCGAGCGGCCAGCAAAGACTTTCAAAATTAGGGGTCGACTCCACGGCGAGCATGTGCTACAGCGAGTTTTTAACCAAAGTTGGCGCTTTTATTTTGAAAGCGGAACCACCGTTCTTCCGATCCTGCTGTGCTGCATGTTGCCACCTTCACGCGGGGGGGGGGGGGGGGGACGTTATATTTTCTAGCAATGTAGCTTCACCGAGCCCTACATCAGCTGCATTATTCATGTCCCTTTGCAGATCCGATATGTTGGCCGCTGTTGATGGTGCTTTTCATTGACATCGTTACGGCTCTCATGACATGTCACCCCGCTCGGGCTCGGTGCTCGTGGCTGCATCGAACCCACAAATGGACGTTTATTAACGATGAATCGTGCGTTTGGTCGCTATTAAAAGCTCGTTAGGAGGCAGAGCGCAGCGGCAAAGCGGCACGAATTGTGGTTGTGCGGGTTGTTTTAGCGGCTTCCCCGGTTAGCTCAGCTGATGTTCGCCTCCGAGCAGTGCAGGGGGAGGACTGGGACCAGTGTGGAGTCCTGTGACAGCCGCCGGGCTCACGTAGCCCTGCTGCCTCCTCTCCAAGGCAGGGGGACGTGAGAATAATGCTAAGAGGATGCGAGGCAGCAAGCAGCAAGCAGCAGCAGCAGCTAGCGGGGAAGTCTGCCGTGGTTTTGATGAAGTAGCATGTTAGCTAGGAGCAGCTAGGTTAACCCTGCCGTCTGTCCAGCTGACAGCCACAACCTCCTGTCACATGCTAAGACACGTTCCCAGCCCATCCAGGTGCCGGAGTGCAGCTTCTTTTACACAAGAGTAAGGGTCAAGTGTTGGACGTAGGACATTTGGCTTGAGGCATGCTCCAAGTTACACACACATGGAGGGAAAAGAAAAGATGATCTTGATGGAAGAAGTGTCTGATTGGCTGATTGTGAGATTTGATCACAGTATTTTATTAGAAGATGTTCACTAGCTCGGTTAAAGCTGCACGCTGTGAATTCTAGCAAAGGTACAGTCTCCCAACAAATGCAGTGTTTCCTCAGACCGAGCCAACATCTTCAGGGATGGGGGGGGGGCAGATCAGGTTTGGTTAGCGTCATGTAGTACAACTAGGCTTCATTTGAGTCAGCTGAGTATAATGTTTTTCTGAGAAATAAATACCCCTCAACCTTAGAAAAAAAAAAAGTAATATGCTGCATAATGAGGAGTTTTCATCCTGTTACCCAAGTTGCCGTCCCGCTCCCCCATCACTGTAGCCAGGACTGTAATATTAAATGCATTTGTTTGAGAATATAACAGAGAAGAGAAATCTAACATCAAACTGTTTTCACTTTGGTTCATGTAGTACAAATTGAACAAGGAGGTGTTGTGGTTGTCGTCTTAGTCTGCTGTAGGAAGTAAGGGTCGCAGCTTGGGTACGTGGTTTACAACATATTCTTCATGTGTAGCAGAGCAAATAATTTTTTATTATCTGGATGGTTAGAAGGAGATTGTGGAAATACCTTCAGAACAGTGTTGTGTTTTATTAGGGTTCAAAGCTTAGACAAATTTCCCCCTGAAAAATGGGCTTGTATCCTAAAATGTAATGTTGTTCTGTGAGGCAAAAAAACTGGGGCTGGGGCTGAGCTCTGAGAGCCGTAGACAGATTAGAGAAGATGTAGATCATACTAAATGACAGACAGACTAACACACTGCTGGTTTTGGTCTTTTCATGGAAATTGTTGTGGTAGAACAGCAAAGAAATTGCCACTAGTTGAGGATGGAGTGCTGATGCTGGGTCATCTACTAAATCTGCAATTAAAATGTAGGACATAGAGCCCCACCAATTAATTGGCCATCACAGATACATGGGTGACGGCGTTTACGCTGGCCAATAATTAACAAGCTATAGCAGTAAAGAAATACTGTTATCTAGAAACAGTGTCTCCATCACACAGTGTCTCCTCCAGAGAGCACCGACAACTTAAGTGTGTGCGTCACCTGATCACAATAACTGGTCAGATCCAAGGGATCCTTACTTAAGTGTTTGCTTGTTATGTACCTCAAAATGTCTTCTAAATGAGACATTTGTAAGCTGAGTTTTGTAGAGGAAGGAGTCGAGCTTGGTTGGCTTCAATCTATCAAAGAAGCGCACTGTGCCAAGTCACACCGTTTAGGATCTCACCTTATCTGTTGATTCTACAATTGGCTCATCAGTTGAGTGTGTACCATCAGACACAAACAAAAAGTTCTACTTTGGTAGAAGACATGAAACCTCATTACTGAATCTCCACTATTACACATACAGCCAAATCTGTCTCCAGTATTATGTATGGGTAGGTTTGGGGTCTGAATGTGATTTTTTTTGTTTTTTGGTGGTCAAACATGGCTATAAGTATTAAAATCACTCTCATAATAGAAGTTCAAAGAGCAGCCTAAATGAGAAAATGTTGAAGGTTTATGTGGATTCCTCAGTTCACAAGCACTGCCCAGCGGTCACATTGACTGTATTCTTCCAGCAGTTGTCTGTGTGAGGGTTCAAACTGGGCTGGATTCAATCAAATGTTGCTGCTATCGCTCCAAAGCCAGTGGTAACTCCCAATGTCCCTTGGGAAGCTGAAAATAAACTCTTCGACCTTCTTGAGGAGTTTGATGAGTTACTTTTTAATATGTTTATGCTGTAGTACTTGAGAATGATTCGAAAATTATGTATGTAACTACAAAGCACTACAAACACTGTGATCTAACTGCGTTCAGTCTGCCTAGCTCCCACATTAAATAAGATTATCATATAAAACTATTGAGACTTTTTATTGTCTGTAGTTTCATCTGTAAATGGGGGGGGGGGGGAGTTGCTCTGGAGAACACGTGACCTTTCACCTGTCCTAAATTCCAAAGTTGGTAGGCAGGATGATGACCAAATATTTGTGCCCTTGAACACTGTGTGCCAAGGTTTCAACATAAGTGTTGTTCCATTGATCTGTTAGAGGACTGTAATGACAGGCGGCAAATAGTTGCAGTTATGTGTTTAAATCTCAGACCTCCTTGGTTTTCTGGTGAGAAGAAAGCTCAGGCACTTGGACTTAAGCTATGGTCAGCAAAATGTAGGATAGTTTTTCAAGATTTCATTTTAATAATGATTTAAATGGGGGGAAAAATGATACATTTAAGTACTCGTAGGCTCCAGCCAGTAGCCGGTCTTTGTGCTAAGATAAGCTAACCGGCATAACTGTGGTATTATTCTTCTGATCTAACTCTGGGCGTAAGAGCAAATAAGCATTATTCCCAAAAATGTCAGACAAGAAATCTTTCAGACATTGAAACATTCAAGCTGGGGACACTGGGCAGGCTTTTCAAATCGCAGGGTCAGTCTACAAATGTTGTGTGACGTGGATCTAGGCAGTAAAGCAATTCATAAAATGTTTTAATGTAAACCAGAATGAACAGAGATCCACCGTTAGGAGGCTGTAAAGGAACAATATCGTCCAGGTGCCGTTTCCTTTTTGAACGTGGTACTCTCCAATTTCCTTTGGAAGACTGACAAAATTGCATTCTGCACCTGGGAAACGGTAATTAGACACTGAGATGCAAAAACCCTCAATTAAGATTCTGGGTAATAACACTGAAATCATTAATTAAGTGGACATGTCTGAACTGCCATTGAAACGACTGATTAGTGTCAACCGAGGTTCTTACTCTTTATGAAGACAGCCAGCGTATCGGTGATCAGTTTTACTTTAAATCTGTAATCACTGCAGCTGCATCATGTTCATCCTGTCAGAGGTGTTCTTCTCTGTAAGCTCAACTTCTCTCCTCTTCAGTCAGTGACAGCTGTTTCAGGAACTTGGCTGAGGACAGGAGTGGAGTCAACCTGAAGGACCTGGTCCACGATCCCTCACTGTGAGTGTACACACACACACACACACACACACACTGACTTACACACCACACACGTTCACTTTTACTCACATTACACTTACTGTGTGTTTGTCACCTCCTGCAGGCTGGGAGGAGTCATAGCAGCCTACAAGATCGTTCCAGATGAGATCGATGAAATCAAGGTACGTAGCTTCGCTTTGAGTTCACTAGCAGTCAAACCGCTCCAAGTCTATGAGACGCACGCTCTCACTGGCTGTCCGAAACGTTTTAATCTGCCGTAGAGGAGGACACACTTGATAACTGGAATTCCAGCTATGGTGCCACAACTCTGAATGAAAGCGGTGGTAAATTTTTCCTTACGTACCTCCTGAATCTCTGCTCGTCCGGCTTACAAGCGATGCAGTGAGAACATGATCCTGTGTTGACCCCTGTGGGGAAATGCAGCACCTTAGAGCTGCTAGGGATTGTTGGACATTTGAGCAGCGCAGATGTTTGTCTCCACTGGAGTTTGAACGCAGGAGTTTCTTTGAAGGAAATTGTTCATCCATTGCAGGTTCTAGTTGGGGCCCATAGTATTCATCGTAAAGAGGATCCATCCTGTAGTTGTCAACTTTTATGTGTGTGTTTACATGTGCAGGAGACTCTTCTGGAGTGGTGTGATGAACTAGAGCTCAATCTCATTCTCACCACTGGAGGAACTGGCTTTGCACCACGAGATGTTACACCTGAGGTACAGTCGCACAGAGATACTGACTGCACAACTTAAACATTTAAAGAGGATAGATAGATAAATGAATAATAAATAATAATTATAACTTTGATAACAACAAGACATTTATATTACTGAACTTGCAAACCCTGTCTGAAAATTAATCCAGAAAAATTGCTCTGAGAAATTGATCCTGAATCCAAACCAAAAGGAAGCGCTTGAAATGTCCTAACTGAGCCCTGCTGTTGGTGTTGTAGGCCACCAGAGAGGTGATAGAGCGAGAGGCTCCGGGTATGGCTCTGGCCATGCTGATGGGATCACTCAATGTTACACCTCTGGGCATGCTGTCCAGGTGAAGACTTGATATTTTCACTACTCCGTTCACTGTTTGACATGCTGGAGATACAGCACTAATCTGCTAATCTGCTTTATTCTAACCAGATTAGTGCGCACGTTATCCTCTCTTGCTTTAATCTGTTCTCTACTGCCTTGTCTCCAGGCCCGTCTGTGGTATTCGTGGTAAAACTCTAATCATCAACCTGCCAGGGAGCAAGAAGGGCTCTCAGGTAGGATTCTTTGATTCAACTCAACTGTGCTTACTGATGATACTAGACTGACGTTCACCCTTACTTGTGTTATGTACCTGTGTCTAGTTATTGTGAGAATCTCTAGCTCTGCAAAGAGTCACTTTATTGAGTCACAAATCTGTTGCATTTTTTTGACAATACATTACTGACATACATTACTATTCTGTTCGCTATGATTTTAAATAAGATTTAACTTGGCGAAGAATGCATAATGACTGGTTAAGGACTTGAAAGTCAAACTAAAGATGCACTCGGCACTTGGAAAACCTTTGCTTCGAACCACCTTTAGATTCTGAATATATTGTTGCTCTTTTAGGGAAAAAAAATGGATGTGATGTATCTTAACCACAGTGTGGCAGTGTAGCTGTTCTGCAGCCCTTTGCTGCTGACAGAAAATAGTACAGAGGTGCTTTTTAAACGGATGGAACATTTACTATTCAGAAGAATTAATGTTGTTGTTTTGAATTAAAACTATTATTTATTAATGCCACTTGGTGGATAGTGAAACCTTTATAAAACTTAGAAAGCAGCTTCTTTACACAACAAGCAGACACAGAGCAACGTTAGCATTCATTTCAAGTTGTGCTGCTGGACACATGACGAGTGTTCGTCCGAAACTCGCTGTCCTCTTTAGCTCCGGTTGTTTGTTTGGTGCCGAGCAGGTAGTTTACAGTGAGTTCATCATATCTTGTTTTAACAGTCGACTGCTGTTGCTGAAAGCGTGGATTCAAGCAGGTTTGCAAGCCAGGAAAGCAAAACGATGGCCTAATAATAAAGTCCATAGTTCTGAGGTGAACTGCAGAGACGAATAACAGTTTTCTATGCATTTGTCACAACAAGCAACGCGTCTTACATCACACGTAGTTAGCTGCTCCCTTGTGATGATTAAAACTGCACTGATCATTATTACCATTAGCAACAACATTTTCACCCATCTCTTCAATTTGGCTCAATTCTACAGAGTGATTAGGTGTTTTTCTGTTGCTTATTTTACAGCATGACATGTTTCTGTTTTGTTTCACTCTAACTACTTTCAACAGCCTCATTTCCAGCAGCAGCAGGCAGTTTTTGTTTTTTTTTTTAGTGGGAAAGCTCCAAGTTTGACAAAGAGCTGAAATACAGTACTGTGCAAAAGTTTAAAGCAAGTATGAGGAAATGCTTTCAAAGATATGAAATGTAATTGTTTATTTATTTTTTTATCAATTTACAAAATGCAAAGTGAGCGAACAGAAGAGAAATCTAAATCAGATCAGTATTTGGTGGGACCACCCTTTGCCTTCAGAACAGCATCAGTTCTTCAGAGGAACTTGACAGGCAGGTCGTTCCAAACATCTTGGAGAACTAACAACATCTCTAACAACATCCGTCGGCTGCCTCAGATCCTTCTGTCTCTTCATGTGATCCCAGACAGACTGGATGATGTTGAGATCAGGGCTCTGTGGGGGCCACACCATCACTTCCACAGTTAATGACTGTGTTTACTGTGATTACATATGAAACTGATGATCATTAGCACCTGTTTGCTATAATTGCTCAATCATACACCTGACTATGATCCTGCAAAATCCCTGACTTTGTGCAAGTGTAAGGCAAAGGGTGGTCCCACCAAATACTGATCTGATTTAGATTTATCTTCTGTTCGCTCACTTTGCATTTTGTGAATCAACTTAAAAAAAAAACAGAAAACCGATTAGATTTTCTATTTTTGAAAGCGTTCTTGCTTTACAGCATTTCTTCACACCTGCCTGAGACTTTTGCACAGTAAGGTTTGTAATATAATGTCTTCCATTTGTCAAGTGGACACAAACACAACTCGAAATGTGGAAGCTAAAGCTGCTGTGTGTCTGCTAGATTACACATCCGCCATTCAAACTGTCCGTGTGTAAATGCAGGGTTTACGGTGTGAAGACAGAATTCAGCTTTAAGTATCTACAGTATACATTAATAATAACAGGTACAGGAAAGTATGGAACTATAACAATTCTGCTACTGCGAGAAATCAGGACATGATTACATGTCACAAAAACTACTTTGGTATCATCAACTTTAAGATTTCAACTTTTATATTAATATGGAAAAATGCACTCGTGTAATTCTCATGTGATTCCAGTTAGATATAAACTTAATTCAATGACTTGAATGACTTGATGAAACAATGCATCTTACCACCTTCTTGTTTCAGAACTGGGTGCTGCAAATACAGGGCAAAAGAAGGTGACATATTTGTTACTGACTAGTGGAACAGGCATTTATTATTGACCAGTTCCAAACTTACCGTCACTGTTGATTTAGTGCCATTGGCTGCTGTTTTAAAAGTTCTTTACAGTTTAACTTGTGCGTTGTGTTGTTCTCTCCAGGAGTGTTTTCAGTTCATCCTGCCCGCTCTGCCCCATGCCATCGACCTGCTGCGCGAAGCCACAGTCAGGGTGAAGTCCACACACGCCGCCCTGGAGGAGCTGCCCTCCCCCTCCCCTCTTCTGGCCAACACACACGCCAACACACACACTGACACACACACCATGGAGCGCGGCACCCAGTGCGAGGAAGAGGAGGACGAGGAAGAGGACCGGAGGAGAGGTCGGCATGTCCACAACCACCACCATCACCAGCATGGCTCCTCCCACATCACCGCAGCCGCTATCGCTGCCAAGGTAACCAGTTGACAGGACACACCGTGACCAGAGCGGCTGCTTCCAGTGGGGACTTGATAGATGAAACTTTAATGATCCCTGTGGGGAAATTGGGTCATTGCAGCAGCAGGCTACTGTACTCTAGAAAAGTGCCTCAAATACTGTAGGCTGCTGCAGGACTCCAGGTCCAAACACGAGAGCCCGTTTACAGCCAGTATTAACATCTGTGTCTCGAAAATCTTATAGGAAAACTGTGTTAATGCAGTCGTGAATCCACGCAGAACTCATTGTGATTGGAACAGCATTGGATCACATCTTAGTCAGGAGAGCTGCAGTCCCCCCCAGTGTGACCACTTCCTTAAGAACACAGTCAGATCACAAAGTGGGAAGAACCACGATAGTGTGAACGCTTACTAATACCAGAGGGCTGTTGCACCAGCTAGTTGTAAGTTCAAATGTTACCTTGTTCCAATACGGTGTAAACAATACAGGATTTCAAAGAGTTGATTAATAAATCGGCTTTGAGTGTTTCATGAGGAAGGAAATGCATTCAGATCCATTTGTTAGACCTCAGAGATACACACAATTAGTTTTGGTGAGGAACATTGAACGTAAACATAATTTTTTTTTGAACAAGAGAAAAACAATCAGTAGTAATTGTACTAACTAGTTACAATTCAGCAGTGTTGATGCTCCACTCAAACTAATGATTAAACCTACTTTTAGCCGGAGCAACAGGGCGCAGGTGTAAATGCAAAGGCCCGTGTTCAGATGTCGTTATCAAGATAAAGTATTACCCTACAGATGGCCTGTCAACACAGGTGTGGATGTGGTCTTCCCCACACAAGCCACCTTCAAATTTAGAAAGTGTATTACATTTTAAAGCCACATAGAACAGAACTTGTAGAAATCATTAGGATCCAAATGTTGGTTAATATTTAGAAGTGGTGGCCCTGTGATTGACTGGTGACCAGTCCAGGGTGGACCCCCCCACCTCTTGTCAGCCAGGATGGGCTCCTTAAGGATAAGCGGTACTGACAATGGATGGATTTAGAGGTGAACCTTGTAGCAAATAGTATATTAAAATGTGAACTAATTGTGATTTCATTCATTAACCAGATTGACACACTCCATTTCATGTCATTCAACTGTCCGTCTATGGGCACATGTGTCTGTCTCTGTGCGTTTTGTGTGCCTGCATGCATGTGTGTGTGTGTGTGTGTGTGTGTGTGTGTGTCCCATCAGACGAGCCATGCTGTGGTCATGGCTAAGGGGGGTCCCTACCTGCCCGGCAACACCCCCGCCCCTCCCACTCATTTCACTTGCTCCTGTACCCATGACCAGCAGGTGAGACACTCACACACACCCCTCCTCTCCCGTCCTTGGTCATGTCTGTCAGTCACACACTGCTGGGCCCTGTTCTTCACACATGGACAACAGTTCTGTTGTTTTTCCAGTCAGCACTATAGAAATGTTGATGTAATGAAAACTCTTTGCATTATTTTAGATGAAGGCACTAAGTCATTGAGAAATTAAGATCATTTGATGTAATTACAACAATTCAATTTTCATAAAAAGGGGACAAATACCTTTTTAAATGTTTCAGTGCACTATCATCCAAGAAAAACAAAAGAATCCTCCAGCTGCTTTTGAAGAATCCAGGTAGCTGGATTAGATTTACTACGATCATTTTAGGAGACTAACATGATGCGAAGCCCAGATTAGTTAAACCATGTGTAAGGAACGGGGCCTGTAGTATGTCTAGGGTGATGCTGATGGTTGAAAGCAGCAGTTTGTAGGTGTGATGGCTATTTACTTTACAGCAAAACATCCCGGGGAACAAAGCTTTAATGTACCGTAAGAGTAACTGAACAAATACAGTCTATCTTTTTGTGGTCACCTTTGGCAATCGGTGATGAGAGCATAGACACTAAAAGCATCCATATTTCTCTGGTACGTTTTTGACTGATCACACTGATTTTCAGTTTCTCCCTGTTGACCAGTGGCAGACACTGATGCAGTGCCACTGTAGACAAACCTGTGTAAATCAGTTAGAAAGTTAGACTGTGTTAATATTTCTTTCACGAAGGAAGGTTTACATTACTGCTGACAATTTGCCAAACCGTCAACGATTTATTTTCGGAATGTTTTTCTCCCTCCCAGGCGCCCATTGGTTTCAGATTAGATCCAGTGCGATATGGTAATCAGTTAAAAGTGGCTGCAGATAGGTAGCCCATCATTTAAGCTCTGTTCACTTGGGACTTTTTATTACCTCTCATGTGATCACAGAGGTTTAAATCTCTCATTTTTCTTCCTCATGTGAATAATGAAGGCTACAGTGAAATCTATTAATGAACTCCTTGAAAGAAAGCGTTCGATCAGATCAGTTGTCCCGTAGTGTTCGCTGAAGCATCAGGCCAGTGATCTTCTGAGGAAACATAGATGATTTTGGTGTCTATGTTCTCGTAACTTGTGGTGAACGTTCACCATGAAAGTTAGGAAAAATGTAGCGCTCCCCGAATTGTTATATTTAGCTATTAGTTATATTGTTATTAGTTATATTTAGAAGTAATAGTTCACCAGATTAGAGGTGGAATTCGTGTAGTCTCAACTACTGAAATTAACTAGCATTAAGTGTGTTTGTGTGTGTGTGTGTGTGTGTGTGTGTGTGCGTGTGTGTGTGTGCGTGTAGATCCCGGACTCTATCATTTCTCGAGGCGTTCAGGTTCTTCCTCGAGATTCAGCCTCTTTAAGCTCCACCCCCTCCGAGTCACCGCGGGCAACACAGGCAACTTCCCGCCTGTCCACCGCCTCATGCCCAACACCCAAGGTACACACAAACTTTCATACACTCTCACACACACAAAAATTAGCCCAAAGAAATAAGAATCGCTCAAGATTAAAATTGCACTCAACTATTAACAATTGCTACAAAAACAACTAGTGGCACTTGCATGACGTTTAAAGATTCTTGTACACCCTTTGCAAGATTCATTGTATATGCTTTGCTAAGAGTATATGTAACACTACTGCTGATAGTAGTGGAAAACTGTCCTAGCAGCTCTGAAATAAAAAAAAAAAGGACAGTTCCTGCATGATTGGAGTTTTTGCTTATTTTCCAACCTTTTTTTTTTTTTTGTTGCTGTTGGTTATTTTTTCCTGATGTTTTCATCACGTATCAAACTTCCGGTGAAAAAGTGATTAAAACAAGCTTTCATTGAGATAATTTTGAGGTCTGTTTGGTCACAATGCAACTACTGAGATCACTTCCTAAAAGGTGGAATTATTATGGATGGCTATATTAAATGTGACTCCCAATCCTGTCTAAATTTGGCACTCCGATTGGTGAATTACATCCTCAAACGTGACTGTCTGCCTCTCGCTCACAGTGATGGATGACCCTCAAGCTAAAGGTCTTGGGACTTGTGTGCTGTTTGGAACTGAATGGGATTGAATGAGACCGTGAGAAATATCTTCAGTTGTAGTGCTTTCACGTAGAAGTGTCCCAATTAATGCCAAGAGGTTGACAACAGGAAAAAAAATAGCAAAAAACTCAAATTGTGCTGGAATCATCTTAACAGTTATGTTTAACTGCAAAGAGAGTCAAGCCTTTATTTATATAACCAGCTTTTCAGGCCTTTTTATCCTGTTATGTAAGTACTGTATACGACAACAGCTCTTACTCGCCACGCTGTAAGTCTCCTGTAAGAGAAATTAGACATTATCATTCAGTGTTATTTTTCCATCACTGTTAAGCCAGAATGAACGAAAGTCAACACTTCCTGCACAGATGTTCCACGTTAAAAGCTTTCTAACAGCTCAGAATGCATAATCCCTCCCTTTCCTAATTGATTTTTAATTTGAAGACAGAACACACACACACACACACACACACACACACACACACACACACACACACACACACACACACACACACACACACACACACACACACACACACACACACACACACAAGCTGTGTACAATATCAATCAAGAGAAAGGGGGGAAAAAACAGTCCCCATATTGATCTTTGCCTGAAGAAGACCTTGTTGGTCAAAGCATTTCATCATTACATTTATGGGGGATGGCAAAATTCTGTGTGTGAGCCTCCTCTCCCTTAACTTTGTAGGCTTTTAATTTGAAACATGCAGAATTCCAAGTGTTGAGTTTTATGAAAGATTACTTAACAGTGATCAAAACAGTAGAGAGAAATTCAGAGCTGCAGAGTGGAGAGTATGACATTAGTGCTGTGGAAATGTACTTAGATTTACTATGCTGATAATAACCGTGTTTTTAGTTGGCCTTTTTAAATGGCCTTTATTGTCTACCGCCCTTTATTTGTACGCAGTGGACACGGCCATTATTTGATTACTGGCAGTTTTTACATTTAAGTCAAGACAAAGGGGCCGCTTCGGAAAAAGATGCTACACCTTGCAGAACAGAAGAAATCGAAGAAAAAACATTGATGAACGATGAATTGGACAAGTATGATATATATATGGAGAAAGTAAAATGTCATCACAGGTTTTACAAACTGTTTTGATAACGCTGTGAGAGGAACTTCCATAGAAGGGATGGACCACACACCGGCTGACAGTGGTGGAAGAAGCACTCGGATCTTTTACTCAAGTAAAAGTAGCAAAACAACAGAGATGAAAACACTTTAGATACATTTGAATTTGGAGTAAAAGTACAAAATTCTCATATATATGAGTAAAAATCACAGATTTTTCATGGAGTAGAAATATAAAGTAGCAGACAATGGGAATACTCGCGTGAAAAACAAGTATGTCAAAATAGTACGTGAGTAAATGTATTTAGTTACTTTCCACCACTGCTGGCTGCTTTCTAATATCTGATTTAAAGAACAGAACTCACTAATAAATCGTGCTGATTCCTGTTGTAGTTTCTAACAGTCCTGTGTTGTATTGTGCAATCAGGGAATTAGACTCAGAGCTGCTGGTGTGCTGGTTTTCAACATCACAGCAAGAATTCATGTTGTTTGTTTCCATAATCTGTGTATGAGACATTATTAATGGGTTTGTCAAAATGATGATGCCAGACTGCCCTGTTATGAAGGAGAGGTATTTAAATCATTCCTTCCATACATTTACATTAAACAGTGACCAAATCTAGAATATCTGTCTGTCTCTGCAGGTTCAGTCACGGTGTGGCAGTAATGAGAACATTCTGAGAGCCAGTAAGTTCTCTGCCTGTGTGTGTGTGTGTGTGTGTGTACGTATGTGTGCTTGCTACATAATGAGGACTGGAGTTTGTAATCATAGAACCTGCCTTGAAGCTTTTATGGTATTTAAAAACGTTATGGTATTGTTTGTCGTAGCACAGTCGCCATTTACTCAGACATATGTGCTTTAATTGTGTGTGTGTGTGTGTGTGTGTGTGTGTGTATCTGTGTGTTTGTATGCAGGCCACAGTGCGGTTGACATCAGTAAAGTGGCACGTCGTCATCGCATGTCTCCTTTCCCATTGACATCAATGGACAAAGCCTTCATCACTGTTCTAGAGATGACGCCTATTTTGGGAATTGAAGTCATTAACTACAGAGGTGAGTCTTAAGTGTGTGTGTGTGTGTGTGTGTGTGTGTATGTTTGGCTCTCAAGAGATATCCACACACTGTAATTATCACTGCATGTAATTGGTACGATTGCAGCGGTTGTTGTTAAAATATGGTTTGCACTAAACTGAACTGACTTGGCCTAATTTATTTAGACGGTTTGGGTCGAGTGCTTGCTCAGGACATCTATGCCAAAGACAACCTCCCTCCATTCCCTGCATCCGTTAAAGATGGCTATGCTGTACGAGGTGAGACCACTAACGCTATGTGTTACTATTCAACATCAGGTAAACATCATGTCGGCGACACAAATGGAAAACAGGGTCCATTAAAATGCTTTTATACATTTATGTCTGTTTACTTGCTGACATTGACTGAATTAGAGGGGACATGGACAAAATGGACTTTTTAAAGATGGACTCTTTAGATATACGCCCCAGTTGTGTTTCAATGTGTTAAGAGGCGCTTAAATGACGATAAAAGACCATCTTCATCATTTTGCTCCTGCTCCACGGTTTTGTAAATTCATGTGAAAACACAACATGTAGCTTTGGCTCTTCTTGTGACGTCACTCTCAGGGATCTGTTGAACGTGTGGCCTCCTTCAGCCCCTCAGCAGACTGGCAGTCCCACCTCCTGAAAACCTGAATCCACCTCACTCGCCACCATCGCTGTGTGGCTAACGCTAGCTCTGGTAATAAGATGTCGGAGGTACAAAGCAAAGCACGCAAACTGTGCTGTGGCTGCAAAAACCCACACAGTCTTCATGCCCTCCGTACTTTATTTTGGAGGAACCTGTGACGGAGATGTCCTCACAGCAACTACAAAACACGACACATGTTGTGTGTGTGTGTGTGTGTCATTATTTTACTGGGGACTGCTTTCTTAAATCAGGACTGTAAATGGTCCGAGCTCTAGGTTGGGTTGATATTGGCTGTCCATGACCCGACTTCATTCAACAGACTAACCTGCCAAGTAAACAGTATGAAACACGGCAAAACTGAAGTCCCTAGCATGTTTCTCGGCTTTTGCGGTTCCCATTCGGAGTGGAGCTTGTGCTCTGGAGATGACAGAGCTGATGTGTAGGTTGGTGGCCGGTGCCTGCTCATGGCTGTGAGAGCTGACCAATCAGAGCAGACTGGGCTTTTTCGGGAGGGGGAATATGAGCTTGATATGTCTCCTTTTTTTAAAATCCAAATTTTATTCACGTTTTTACACTGTCCTGTTGGTTACCACTTTAATCTTAAAAATCATTAGTCATGGTCTAATTTCCATAATTAACTTGATTAACATCATTATCATTGACACGTAGCTGCTGATGGCCCAGGAGATCGCTTCATCATGGGAGAGTCGCAGGCTGGACAGCAGGTCAGCTCTAACACACTGTTGTGGAGTCTATGTTGGTGTCTTGAATAGCATGAACCAGTAAGATAGGTGTTACTGTGCAGTACAGCTACTAGCACTTCTACTAACAGCATCATTATGCTCATTATAACTTGCTAGTCAACTTTAGACCTACCACTACATCAGTAATATACCACCTTCACATGTAGCAACTTTCCTATTGATCATTCTAATGCTGCTACTAGTAATATGTAAGCACAATGACCAGCACAAAGAAGTAAGGTTTGGATGGACAGATGCTCTCTGACTGATGGCTCCGTAACAATGAGAGCTTCTCCAGGAAATCACATTGTCTGGTTACTGCAGAGCAGCATGACGTGAGCACACAGCACCATGAATGATGTGTTTTATGTCACCAGTTTCCCTTTGCAACAAAGTGATCTAATTAATAAATCTTTATCATATACACTGCATGCGTTCCAATGCAATTCAAGAATAAAACACGACACACACGTATGGCCATAAGCATAGGGACTCAGTATTTCTACTATTACTAGTACAGCCCATGTCCTACAACACAACTCTGACCACATAAAAGAAAAAAACTACTGCTCCTGCTATTTGTGTTGGTAGTGACGCTACTACCAACGTTACTTTCAACCATGGATTTATATGTGTGTGTGTGTGTGTGTGTGCGTGCGTGCAGCCCACCCATACAGTGATGCCAGGCCAAGTGATGAGGGTGACGACTGGGGCTCCGATTCCCTGTGGAGCTGATGCTGTGGTCCAAGTAGAAGATACAGAGCTTCTACGGGAGTCTGAGGATGTAAGTGCACGTGTATGGTTGTCGCCTACCTAGAACACTGTCTAGATGAAATGTTTGCGCATGCAAGTAGGTTCAGTGGTGGCATTATTCATCCCTGTGTGTGGACAGCATGTGTGTTGTTAGCATGTCTTGTATTGTTGACGCTCTGGCTTATTTCAGGGCACAGAGGAGCTGGAGGTGAGGATAATGGTCCAGGCCCGGCCCGGACAGGACATCAGGTAACACATACATCACAATTAATAACAATATTATTGTTATTATTATTATAAGACTCTGGACTCACCTGGTGCAGTAATTTACCTCTGTGTAATAATTTGTAATAATTTTTAATACATCTTCTTTTTTAGTCATACTTTTATATATTTATATTTTACTTTGTGTTTGAAGTGTATTCTTATTCTTTTGGAGCTGTGTGTAACAAAAAGCAATCTCCCCCTGGGGATTATTAAAGTAATTCTGATCTGACAATATGCTGGGGGATCTACGTGGAAACCTATTTGTTATAAAAGCTGCATTAGAAAGACGATTATGATTGTAACATGTCGCGTGTCCGCACAGGCCAATAGGTCATGACATCAGACGAGGGGAGTGTGTTTTGGCTAAAGGAACACATATGGGACCGTCAGAGATCGGTCTGCTGGCTACAGTGGGAGTAACTGAGGTCAGCGTGCACAAGTTCCCTGTGGTGGCTGTCATGTCTACTGGAAACGAGGTACATACACACATTACTTTCTGTTGATCTTTGCATTTGGAGCTCTGGTTTTCCTACTGAATCAAGATGTCAGCTGAGTTCCTCTGTGTGTGTGTGTGTGTGTGTGTGTGTGTGTGTGCGACTAGCTGTTGAATCCAGAGGATGACCTCCACCCAGGGAAAATCAGAGACTCCAACCGCTCCACTCTGTTGTCCACCATCCAAGAACACGGATATCCCACCATCAACCTGGGCATTGTTGGAGACAAGTAGGACCATTTGAGCTTTTTGTAAAAAAAAAAAATTGCTCCACCCTGCTGACATGTTGTTTAGTGACACAAAGTAACACAAGTTTTACCATCGGAGCTTTTCTTCACAGATCAAGGAAATGTATGGTTAGAATACAAACTCTGCACATAACTACATAATATGTAGCATGAACATAAAAGCCTATTTGTAAAAGTGGTGTTTTTTAGAAAGGATTTAAAAGTTGAAACTGATTTAACTAGCCTAATGCCCTCAGGCGGGTCATTCCAAAGCATAGGCACCTTTATTAGAGAAAGCACAGTCACCTCTGGTCTTTAGCCAGGACCTTGGAACAACCTAAAGAGCCATGCCTGAGGATCTAAGGCTGCGTTCTGGCCATAAAGTAAAACCTCTAAATCAATTCTAAATCTTACTGCCGGCCATTGCAGATGTGCTTAAACTGGGGTAATATGGTCTCTACGCTTCTGTAGCTAAAATCCTAGCTGCAGCACTTTGCAGCTGGAGGCGTGACATTGATGGGCTATACTATGGGAGTGGCAAAAACCTTCTATAGCCTACAATAATCATTCATCATCCTGGTTATAGCGATACATTCTGAACTTGTTCTCATTCATTCAAGTTCGCGGCAAAGTCTTACCAGCAGAGGCCGAACATATCCTGACTTTTAGTCTTTTAGAGGTAAGCTCCAGAAAAACTTCCCATAATGCCACTTGGTTGTGTCTTTTTTTCAGGACCTCCTTGCCTGGTAAACGCCCGCATCTTTTTAAACTCACTCTCACATCTCCAAAAATGTAACACAAGCTTTCCATCAATAATATGAAGTTTTTTTCAAGACAACTCTTAACACCCTGATCACGGCGACATCATTAGGAGTATTTTCTCGAACTTGACGCCGCCCCTCCGCCGCCACAGAGGACATTGTACAGCTGTTTCCACAGGCGGAGTAGCTGAGTAGTAAACTAAGTTCCGTGTGTCATGCTTGTTTGTTTGCAGCCCTGATGACTTGCTGTCAGCTCTACATGAGGGAATCAGTCGCGCCGATGTCATCATCACCTCAGGGGGTGTGTCCATGGGAGAGAAGGTAACCTCTCACCTATGATCCAGCTCCTCAGACTAACTAAAGAATTCACTGAATTCACTAGTAGATATTTATGTGTTAATGTAATATGATATAATATCATTTTCATCAACCTTTTTCAGAATATATTTGTTTGCCGACAGTTTTTTTTTCCAATGGAACAACACTTGAAAGCAGCATCGTCTCACAGCATCATTGTTCTCTATCTGTCTGTGACTGTGTGTCTTATCAGGACTACCTGAAGCAGGTGCTGGATATTGACCTTCATGCTCAGATCCACTTTGGACGAGTCTTTATGAAGCCAGGGTGAGACGGGGCAAAGGGGGTGGAGTTGGTTAGGGCGTATTCTAAAATGGGGAAAACATGATTTTATGCCCAAACTCCTTTTTCTTGGTTAGACATCAGATGACATCATTCACTCTTCATGTTATCGATACTACTGCTGCTTGTGCTGCTGCTGTCAGTACTACTTCTGCTGCTTCTCTACTACTCTGTCTACTGCTACTGCCGGTTTTGCTTCTGCTTTTACTGCTCCCACTGCTGCTGCTGTCTCTTAGTACTGCTACTGCTTTTTGTCTTTATATTTATTATTGTCACTATTTAAGTACCAATACTACTTCTGCTACTACTGCTTTCCTATTTCTGTTTTTACTACTGCTTGTACCACTTTAATAACTGCTAAGACTACTGTGGTCACTGTTACTGCTGCTTCTACTACAACTTATGCCGATAATATTATTACTGCTAATTGTGTTACTACTACTACTGCTGCAGCTGTTGTTGCTGGTGACTCTAACTAACACTACCCCTGCCTCTGGTAAGGAAAAACAATGACCTGTGTGTTTCTGTTCCTCAGTCTTCCTACTACCTTCGCCACAGTTGACATTGATGGGGCTCGGAAACTCATTTTTGCTCTTCCAGGTAACATATTTATCTCTGAAGGAAGGAGGCGTGTGTTGTTTGCGTGTCAGTATGTGTGTATCTTCTTGTTGTCCCATTCCAGGAACACACCACTGCTGTTTGGTATTTATCCAGCTCAACATCCACTAAGTTAATTGAACCTATGCTCTGAATCCCATTTGCTGTATGTAAACTTCACTTTGGCACCAGAACAGCAGTGACGCTGGATAATCACTCGAGGACACAGGGTAGCACTCAAGATGTCATTTTTTTTTTCTTTTTTCTTTGCTAGTATCGTTATGTATGTCTTGGTTCAGGCATCATTTCTTTCATAATACCAGGCTTTGGGTCGGTGACACCCAGATGAAGCTAGGAATAGTTTAATTTTAAAAACTGGAACAGTGTACAAGAGAGTGGGTGAACAGGAAAAACAAAACAGAAAAATTACACTTCACTTTGTTTGGTCCTTATTTCCTTGATTTATTTACTAAATTAACATTGACAGAGAAAACTCCGAAACACACAGGTGACTGATGCAACTCCACTTTGCCCTTGACCCTGCATCTCTGGATCAACTTCCAGCAGACAAATAAATTCAGACCTACATCCTGTCCACTGCTAACACTACACCGTTCCCATTTTTGCTATATGTTTTGCCTTTGAATGTACCGTATGAATGTCTACATGAATGTTTCCAGTGGTGTGGGGCTCCACTACATTTGTATGTGTATGTGTTTGAGGCAAAGCTGCGCTGTGTTGCCTTCAGGTTCATCTTGCTGAATTTTTCCACTCTTCTCAAAAGCCAATCAGTTTCTGTTCAGCCTCCAGACCCGCTGATTTACATGCTCGCTTGGCACTCACCATGCTTAATCTCTAAGTTATGCCAAAGTTTTGTGGGCCGCATGCTGTTGATAGTTGGGGCTTATTTGCTAATCACAGTCTGAAGCTGCAGTAAGTCACTTGCGTCAGTCCAAGTAAAGCTGTGCTTCAGGTAACTGTTTTACGTTTTGTTTTACTTTTGTTTCAGGCAGCAAAAATCACGTCTACACAACAATGGTGCATAACAATTCAGTTCTCATTGTTCGGATCTCAGAAACCCCGAATGGACACGTCCCTTTCACCAAACGCACTGTCTTTGCCTCATGCCTCTCCCTCCACACCTCACGGTTTTAATACCTCTGCTCTACAGTGAAGCAGCTGACGTAGTCTTTTTTGTAAGGACCAACTGATACAGTAGATACAATGAAACGAATAATGAAAAGATAGAATTCAAGTTAGAAATGGGCAGAACTGTCGTACCATTTAGCGCTCAGTTTGCAGTGTTGTCCTACAATCTGACGAAATGTAAGATATTGAATATCTGCATGAAATATTGGATTAAAAGCCCCTGTAGAGTCTCTCTTTGATTAACAGCAGCCCCTTTACTGTTGTGCTGTTCAAACTGTTTTGCAGTTCTGCTGTTGTCCAAGATGTTAGTAATGTTGTCATGGTTATATAAAAGAATCCTACCCTATAGTGTATTCTGTGGCCTCAGTCTGGGCCCTTGTGATTTGGAGTGTGCTGGTCTTTGCTCCACTCTAGCACTCTGTATGTATTGTTATTAAAGGAAACTTCAGCTTCAGAGAGACTGAGCCCTCCTTGCTGGAGGCCGTAGCCCCGAGTGAGACCGAGGCCAGACAACCAATAACCCCTGCACCTAGAGGAAGTAGGTCCTGAAACTGAGCTGACAATTACCCATAAACGACCTGACTACACGGACACCTTTCATCTAGCTTGGAAGACGATGTCCTGATTTCTTCTAAATTACCTTTTTACCCCAAAGAGTACTAGATATTAGGGCTAAAACGATGTAACGCATATGTCACGTGTATTACAGTGAAGATGAGGGACAAACCAATGAAAGCCAGCTTACAGACTCTGCATACACATACTTTTTGTAAGGCCTCTGACACAGTACAGCTGTTATCACTGTAATAGTGTCAGGCAGCTAAAATGTATAGTCCAGGAATTCCAAATTGCTTTCCTGAGTCAGTTAATGTGACAGCGTGTGTCTCCCAGTGACATCTGTGCTGTGTGGTGAAACACAAAATAAGTGATCAAAGGTAATTAATGGCGATGCCAATGTGAAGTATTCATTTCCAACCCTGAGCCCCAAATGGTCTTTAAAGATATGCCTCGGCTGCATAAAATCCCTCTTTGTAGCAGAGGAAGTTAAATAACCACTTAAAGGTCCTATATTCTGCTCATTTTCAAGTTTACACCAATACTTGGAGGTCCTACTAGAATTAATTTACATGGTGTGATGTTGAAAAGCACTTTATTTTCCTCATATTGGATGTGGCTGCTGCAGCTGTTGTCAGCCTCTGTCTGAACGCTCCGAACAATCTGCTGCTGCGCTCGCCTTCCACATCCACACCGTGTTACGGGGAGCTGGTGTTAGTGAGGGACAAACTAGTGGAGGACAGCGAGGTGGATTCAGGAGGTTTTCAGTGGGTGGGGATAATCGGCCTGCCGGAGGGCTTGAGCAGGTCACGTGATCAACAGATCGCCTCATGACGTCAGAAAGGGAGTGAAATCTAAACGGCACACACACATTTACGGAAAAATGGAGCAGGAGAAACAAACAATTCCTTTTTCTGATAGTTTGGCAGTCTGTGGGAGCTCCGGGGAAGCACATTTATTTTGAAAAGACATTAAAAAAGTGCATTTTGCATAATATGGGACCTTTAAACCTACAACTTAAGTCGTACCATCTGCATTATTAAAAGTACGTCTTAATTTCAAGCCACAAATGACTGAACCCTACCGATCCCTTCTCACTCTGCCTTTAGAAGGCTGGTCCTACCCTCCAACCTTAAATGACCCCTAGAAGTCCTCTAACCTCACAAATCCTTACTCAAATTGCCATTGTAGCATCCATAAGTCTATAAAGTCCTGACCTCCATGTAACTCTGCATAAATTGACTGATGGTCCCAAACGTCTGTAGTCCTGTACCTGGAAACTCTCTATTTTCATGCTCATTCTGGATTTCCCAGCCACTTGTCCTAGTTCCTGTTCTAGTCAGCTTTCGTAAAGACCTCACCCCTTGACCCGCAGTCTCCTCCGTCACCACGCGCTTATCCAGAACTCATCTCTCATACTTTTGTATAAAAAGTATTTTTAATATTTCAGTTCATTTCATTTAATGGTGGTTAAAACTCAACAGCCTGTGACCAGTTTTTAAATTTCTGGTGTGCTTGAACTCTGAACTGTTAGCAGTATATCCTGCTCCTCTATAGCAAGCTATTTTAACACTCTAACTATTACTGGAATAACAGACATTAGATGCTGCTGTGGCAAATGGCAAAACCTGTGACATTTCAACTTTTGCTAGAAATATTTGGGTTTAGGTTACATTTTATGTCAGCATTAAGGGATTTTACCACCTTTGTATTAGCAATGTCTGCCGTAGTCCTTAGCTTGTATACTTACACCTCCTTCACTGAGATCTGATTGATTTTGCTTCCTCAAATGTGTTGCACACATGACATTGCTTTGATGGTTCAAAATTCAAATTGACCCAATCTGCCAGTTCTGATCTGATAAGTAACATTACTGTCCAGGAGAC
This sequence comes from Pempheris klunzingeri, assembly GCF_042242105.1. Taxonomy (NCBI): domain Eukaryota; kingdom Metazoa; phylum Chordata; class Actinopteri; order Acropomatiformes; family Pempheridae; genus Pempheris; species Pempheris klunzingeri. The sequence continues at coordinate 4,360,924 of NC_092024.1, forward strand.
ATTTTTCTTTTGGTGTGTAGTACAAGGTCACCTGTGTTAGCTGTGAATATACCATCAAGATAAAATTATAGTAAAACATGTAGTACATGTAGAGGTATGTGTCTGTCACACTGATGTAAAGAGATACCAGCAGCTAACACACACACACAGGAATAAAAACTGCCAATGGAGACAGCACAAGACGTAGACTATAGTGCATACATACAGTACACGCCGCATTGTGTGTGCAATAATATTGATTGTATAAATGATGTACCAGTGATCTAACTGTGCAGATAGATAGTGATATAGATGGTGATAGATATCCACTGTGACGTTGCCCTAGTAACCCAGTGTTGTGTTGTTTTCTAGGTAACCCAGTGTCTGCAGTGGTGACATGTAACCTGTTTGTGATTCCTGCTCTAAGGAAGATGCAAGGCATTCTGGACCCTAGACCAACAATTATTAAAGCTAGGGTAAAAAAAAAAACACACACATACACATTTTTTTTTTAGCAAGAGGGGAATAATTGTTTTTCTCAAATTTTCAATTGTTGCTTTTAAGTGTGAAGCAATGTACCAAGATAAATGTGTGCAACCTAAAATCTACTTTTAACGTGTCAGTAACGTTTTGTATGCACGGATTTCAGCTTTCCTGTGACGTGAAGCTGGATCCCAGACCAGAGTACCACCGCTGTATTCTCACCTGGCATCACCAGGAGCCACTGCCCTGGGCACAAAGCACAGGTAAACACACGTACACACCCACTGCACAGACACACCAGTATTTCCTTCACAAAGAGCCATCTGTCCACCGCCACAGCTTTAGTCCGCCCGCCACAGAAAAATTAATTGAAATGAAACATTAGATGTCTAGCCTTCTGAGATGAGGCTTAACCACAGCTATGTAAAAGTACATAAAACCCACCTTAAAATAGGTGGGGTGTTTAAAAAAGCTCTCTGTTTTGATTGGACTAATTGCAGCACAGTATAGCACTTTTAAGATCACTATAGTTTCTTTAGAGAGTTAACACTGCACTAACCCCCCCCCCCCCCACTCACTCACTGTTCCTCTTTCTCCAGGCAACCAGGTATCCAGCAGGCTAATGTCAATGCGTAGCGCCAACGGTCTGCTGATGTTACCTCCTAAAACAGAGCAGTATGTGGAACTGCATAAGGGAGAAGTTGTGGATGTCATGGTCATTGGACGGCTATGATGCAGGCACGTTACATTCTCATCTATGTTCTTCAAAATGAAGTTTGAAAATATATCCAATATTTCACATGATGCACAAGAAACACATTCAACTGTAACCAAAATATTTTCTCCACAGACTTCAATGTCACTCGCTACCGATTACCATGGCAGTGCCGGGACTTCCTGTCTGGACAGGAAATGGGCGGGGGCAGGAAGTGATGCATGTCTACCTGGTCGCCATTAGCTGTGATGTCATATGCAACAGCCAATCGGAGCCAGCGGAGGCTGAATCCTCATTGGTCTGCTCTGAGGAGATCACTGTATTTCAATGGAGAAAAAAAATGTGAAAAAAATATATAAAATATGAGATTTATTCTGTAATATTATTATTATTATGATTATTATTATTATTAATCCTGATGATAATGATTATTAATATTCTTAATTAATATTCTATTTATTATTATTACCATGGTTCTGATTGAATATTATCATCTTAGTAGTAATCATACCCTCTTCTCTCCTGTTCATTTGCTTTGTGCATTCAACATTTTTCCCTGGTAGATATAGAGATATAGAGACTTTCCCCTCCTTCCTTCACTCCTCCTGACCTTTTTTTCTCTCCCCCTTCTTCTTTTGTACTCTGGCATCCTCTGTCCAGTTATAGAGACTCCCTGTTAACCCCTCACTGCAGTATCGCTACATCTCCTCCTGAAACACGCCGACCCTAACATCAGTATTGACAGAAATATGAACTAAAGGCTTACAAAGACATATTTTGATTTAAGCTGCTGATATAGTTTGTGCCGGTACCGTAAATATTCCATTTTTTCCAAAAAAGAAAAAAGAAAACCAAGGATATTTGTTTTTTTTTCTCCAGATAATAACACGTTCAGACCATAGTGAGACACTAAAATTCATCATGACTCAATGAAAGCCATGAAACTCTTTTAGGCGGGTCAGTGGCTCAGCTTTAAGGAAGGGTAAGGGAGGATTCAGTGTGTGAAATCCTCGCTCACCATACTGCATGATTCCTCTGGTCCGGCATCAAATATAACGCCAAGTGTTGTAATAAAATACCTAATGACTTCTATGAATTGCAGTCAGGGAGGAACTTTTCCTCACATCAGAGGTGGGCCATACTGACAGTATCAGTATAACCCAACCCTGCATTCAAGTGTTTGTTTATAGTTCACACCATAAACTATAGTATGAAATTGAAATACTCCGTTTTTGATAAATGTGGTATTCGTGTTTTAACATCTATTAGAGGATAATGCTTTTGATATTCAATATTTTTCTTATTATCAACCAGTCCCAAAAAATGATCAAAGCCAACAATTGACATTTTTACATTTAAGTTTTTGAATGGATGAAACAAATGAAATGAAACGCGTCCATCAGTGAGTTTTCCAGGCACTGGTACAGTAGGTGGATCAGATTACTGCCAGACGGTCAGGCTAGCTGTTTTCTCATTTCTATTCTTTATGTTGAGCTAAGCTGTAGCTTCATATGTAGTGTACAGACATGAGAGCGCTATAGATATAAAGAACTTCATGCTCATCAATCAATGTTTTCATCTAACTCTTGTCAAAAAAAAAAAAAGTGAATGAGGGTATTTACCAAAGTGTCAAACTATTCCCTAAATACGGGTCAGAAATGTATATTTCCAATTTTTTAAAAATCTCTTATTTCCTGATACAGCTCGGCACTGTAATTTTTAGCAAACCTTAGCCAAACAGGAAGAAATAGTGTATTTGTATGGGGTTATTTATAAGATGTGAATTATTACATATTTGGTGCTCTTGTGAGTATTTCCAACAGCAGCACATGTGGGACTGAGTGAAACTAAACTATAGCGTTCATGTGTAGCATGGACTAATGATCATGCTGCGGCAGTGTTTTTTAAAGAGTTTTTGGACAACAATGGCACAGAGGAGGAAAACCTATCAGGCTTTGAATATACAAACGGTACTTGTTAGAAGGATCTGTTTATTGTTGGTTTGGGTCCTTTCGCGGCGTTTATTGATAGTAAGAAATATGTAGAACATTATCAGCCTTATCCTTTAAGTAGCCAAAGATTAATAACTATACCTAGTTGACAGCCGGTCTCAAAGACCGGCTCTTGTTTGGCCAATCATGCGCCTCCATCTTTTTTCAAACCAACGAACATGAACGAAAGATTTGTTTGAGTGAGTTGTGACATACTGTTTTCCCAACTCAGAGAAAACTCGACACGACCCGACATCACTTGAAAGCAGGGTGTCACGTTCAGGTGCTTGTTAACTACACAACTGGTGTATTTCTACCATGACAGTGTTTTAAGGTGCTTGTTAAAGTCAAAAGTTTCAACGCAGTTCACAGCTGTAAAACAGACTATTATTATTATTATCATTTGACTGCATTTCTTTCAATGTACTGTACGTAGTCCGAGCAACACTGAGATATATAGAAAACCTTGTTTGATATTGTCCCACTATAAAAGCTTAGTTTACAATTAGCATTATCAAGTAGGCCGGTGGGCTGCTGTATCCTGCTGATTAAACACTGAACGTAAATTGTTTACCGATCAACAAGGACCATTCAAATGCATCATATGCAATCTGTGAGTCCCAAGCATTCACCAGTGCACCGTACCGAACTCCTCCAGCTCCTCTGATTCTTCCTGTCAGTGTGATTAGTGCCAAACAAATCCACATGGTCAAAGGTCTGCCGCTGCGCTCAGGTCGTTTGGGAATGACCGGGACAAAGCTCCAGATCAGAAGATCATGTCTGCCAGCTTTCCTCTATGACCTGGATGCAGCAGCGGTCAGAATTTCAAAGCTTTGACCCCTCCCCTGATAGGCCGACACAGTCCTCTTCCATCCTTCCCCTCGTCCCTCTCTCTCTCTCCTCCTCATCTTCCTTTTCTCCTCCCCTCCTTCTCCACACTTGCATGCCCATAAAGGGGGGGGCGTGTCTTTCTCTTTGGGCAGGTTTCATTCCAGGCGTGAGACCAGGGTGCAGCACCTGGACGGGACTGATCTGACTAAATGTTCTATTTACAGCAGTTCTTAATTCTTTATGTGGAACAAGAGTTCTCAAAGTCCAGGCTCTGGTACCAACACTGTCTTCGCATCTATTTCTCTAGCTCAGATGTCAGAAACATCCCAATTACCTCAAATGCACCATATATCTATCTATCAGTGACTCATGCTGGGTTCATGTCATGGAAGATAAAGTGGAAAAACAGGATGCACTTTAAAGGCAGTCCATTCATTCCGTGGATGGCCCACATCCACATTAAATAAAAAAGTATTAAATGACACCACTTATCACACTTTTGATTTACGCAACTCACTTTTACAACATACCCATTATGACATGAACGCAGCATCAGAACATGTCTTGGCACCTGCCCAAGGAGGACCGGTCAAACCCAGATAGACTCATTTGCGTAAGAAGAAGCAGGTTATTGTTAAACTGCCTTTGTACTGAGTGATTCGTAACACTGAACTAAACTCAGTGTCACACTGCACACACTATAAACTATGACCAGCACTTGTAATGAAGCAATGACACAGCATTCTACTACTACTGTATAAATATAATGAAGAGGATGTTTTTTTCTGTAATGATATTATTGAAACTGAAGATGAATTAATAAAAATAATCCTGATTATTCTGTATCTTATGTATGGGCAAGTTGGTTTTTTTTGTTTGTTATCTGATATAATGACAGAAATATTGAATGAAGTAATTCAAGTAGTTTCATTCATAAAGGAAAGCTGTGATACAATGTGTATAAAAAACACTACGGTCGTATCTATTGTATAGACATGTTTGCATTAAGAGAAGTAGTGCACAAGTTTAATAAACGAAAACGGTTTTAATATCTAAATGCATATTCCATCATACAAAGTCAACTGTAATAAACTTTCCCTGAGTATCCAGTATTTGCAAATTACATTTTTCTGTTTCATAATGAATCGACTTTATAAGTTTACTCTCCACCTTCATATCAAAACGCTTCGAATTTAGGTCAAACGCCCCAAATAAATGTTTGATCATCTCACTTTGAAATAAAGAAGTGTGATAAACAGGAGGATGGACGTGTTTCATCGCTGCAGGATTTTCTTTTTGTCTTCCTCAGCAGATTAAACAGACTGCTGGAGAATGTGTGGCTGACTAGACTGTAGATGTGTGGGGCCTGTCCAGGCTTCTGCAGCGCTGCATGTGAGACCAACCACTGGCACGCTCAGACGCCAAGCCATTTAGGGTTCAGTGTCTTTACCCAGGGGCACCTTTGGGAACAGAGTGGAGGAATCAAACTACCAACCCTCTGATTACCACTGAGCGTCAGTTGTGACGTGTGTGTGTGTGTGTGTGTGTGTGTGTGTGTGTGTGTGTGTGTGTGTGTGTGTGTGTGTGTGTGTGTGTGTGTGTGTGTGTGTGTGTGTGTGTGTGTGCATGTCTTCGTATAGTTATGAGAACAAATGTAGGTTTCACACCATTGTCGTGAGCACATTTTACCACAACTTCAAAGAGCCGTTTGAGGGTTAAGACTCGGTTTTAAGGTCAAGGTTAGAATCAGTTTAAGGTTAGTGTTGGGGTTAGGCAATTAGTTGTGATTGGTTAAAGTTAGGGTGAGGGGCTAGGGAATAACTACAACTATAGAAACTATAGAAAGAAAAGTGTGTGTGTGTGTGTGTGTGTGTGTTGTCAGTGACTGGAAACTGAGTCATTGCTTAAATCACTTCTCAAATTCACATTCTACATTTTTCACGTGTGTAGTAGTAGTAGTAATAGTAGTAGTAATAGTTATAGTGATAGTAGTAATAGTAGTATTAGTAGTAGTAGCGGTAATAATAGTGATAGTAGTACTAGTAGTAGTAGTAGAAGTAGTAGCAGTAATAATAGTGATAGTAGTAATAGTAGTAGCAGTAGTAGTAATAGTAGTAGTAGCAGTAATAATAGTGATAGTAGTACTACTACTAGTAGTAGTAGTAGTAGTAGCAGTAATAATAGTGATAGTAGTAATAGTAGTATTAGTAGTAGTAGCGGTAATAATAGTGATAGTAGTACTAGTAGTAGTAGTAGAAGTAGTAGCAGTAATAATAGTGATAGTAGTAATAGTAGTAGCAGTAGTAGTAATAGTAGTAGTAGCAGTAATAATAGTGATAGTAGTAATAGTAGTAGCAGTAGTAGTAATGGTAGTAGTAGCAGTAATAATAGTGATAGTAGTAATAGTAGTAGTAGTAGTAGTAATAGTAGTAGTAGCAGTAATAATAGTGATAGTAGTACTACTAGTAGTAGTAGTAGTAGCAGTAATAATAGTGATAGTAGTACTAGTAGTAGTAGTAGTAGTAGTAGTAGTAGTAGCAGTAATAATAGTGATAGTAGTACTAGTAATCGTAGTAGTAGTAGTAGTAGTAGTAGTAGTAGTACTATTAGTAGTACTAGCAGTAGTAGTATGGAGTTGACTGTGTGATCTGAATATGCACATTTGGCCCAGGAAAGTGTTCACATTTTGAAAAATGATGGTATATTAATATCAGTTTAATAACAGAACATTTTTCTTCGCTGTATCCAATCAGCAGCACTGTTTCATGAGCTTGGTGGCATGTTGTCTCCTCCCCTTGTCTGGAGTTGGAACTGACAGTCTGAGAGGAGGAGGAGGAGGAGGAGGAGGAGAGCGGCTCTACACTGCTGTGTCCGACAAACGAGCTACAAGTCAGTACTGTCACAGTGGAGCTGTGAATCAGAAACGTAAAGCCCGAACTACGACTGCTTGAATTAAAACTAACTCATGGTCACGACTCCCCCAGTTGGACTTAGCAGTGTAAGGAGGACGTGGACGACGCAGAAACAGAGTGAGTATTTCGGGGGGTTTCTGTCTGGTCTGAAGCGGCTTTGTTATCAACAGGTGCTGCAGGAAGGAGCGAGTTAGCTAGCTAGTTAGCTGCTAGCATTAGCCTGGTAACGTTAAGTAAAATTAAACCACACTTGCTAAACAAAGTAGGTTTTTGTGAAGTCGGCCACTCGCTAAACTGATGCTAAAGTTTATAGCAACTGAAGTCCTTTCATTTCTATAGAAAATGGAGCTAATTAGCGTGTAGCTCAGCTACTTCTGGGTTACTTAGACAGTGGAACTGGCTAACCAAAACAGTCATTTCTCCTAGCTAACATTACTTATTTACTGTCAGCTGTCACGTCCTCCTTGTACACCCATGGCCGCGCCGCCTCGTCAAGAACACGAAGGAACAACAACGTACAATGTTGGTGAGATAAAATGAGCTTTAGACGTTAGAATTACAGCAGATGTGTGTGTTTAGTTTGTCATCCTACATCAGTGTGCAGGTTTCTTCCCGTAGCATTGGCTAATTTTACAGTATTTTTTAGACATATCGTTCGCGAAACTCTGCGTAGCAACGAAACATTTAATGTTACGTCGTGTGATGCTAGTTTATTCACGACATCGATTTGTAAAGGTGTGTGCTGGGCTGGATCAGTAGGGGCTGTGAGCGTCAGTCAGTAAACTGTCAATTTATAGTACAATGTTAGTCTCATGCTACTGGATATGATCTACTGTTACTTTCTCAGATGGTACAAGTTTGTCAGGGAAGCAAACAAGGAGGAGAAGTTACGGACGCTGACATGTGAAGACACAGGAGGAGGAGAGCAAACATGCTAGCTAATAGCTATGTTATCAGCCACAAGGACTGACGCTACAATCACCTATTGTCAGTGACTGATTCTCCCTTTGCTGTGTGCCAGAGGCTGTCAGCGTGGATCTCATGTTAACACGGTGCTGCTTTGGCGTTTGTCCGACACAGTTTAGCTGCTCGCGTAGCCAGGTTGTGTGGTGCGTTTGCGGGCAAGCTCGCACTCTCCCCTCTATTAAACAAACGCTGTCGGAGTGCCTCCGGGCAGGAAACCGACTGGAGAAGCGATTAATCGTAACGATCTCGGTGTCCCTGACCGAAATGCCTCATCGCCCCCGTCCTACTACATGAAGGCAGGAGCAGGAATGTAGGAGTGACCCACTTCACGTCTCGTAATGCTGCTGCTGGTTTCGGTGAAAATGCAAGTGAAGTATGCGATGGTGGTGCCAACTAGTGAGGGAGAACATAACAGGGGACGGACGCCACAGGTTTCTTCTGTATTGCAGGTGATTCTTTAGAATGTGTTGGGTCTAGAGAATAAACGCTGGTCAGGTGTAGAAACACAAAGCTGGAAAAGTGTTTCATACATTTGTTTCATTCAGCCAAAATTAGTTGGTTTGCATACTCAGCCTCACACTGAATTCCAGGTAGTCGCATACATTTCTGTAAAAGTTTTACATTTGGCTTTCACTGCACTGCAGACATTGAACAGTGACTATTCCCACAAAGGTCCCTACAAAGCTCGGGCTCTTCACATGTCGAACCTGTCCAGCATGCTGCTGGTGCTTTTTTTTTTTTTGACAGTTTTACTGGATTTATATATTTTGCTCCAGTCCCTACGTAGGGAAAAGCTGTGATTTTTAAGATGATATATTGCTTAGTGTGTTTTGGTTCCAGTATGTTTGTTAGTTGCATCACATCTCTGCAGAGTTAGACGTAAAAGGGTGGGGTTTTTCTGTTGTTGCATAATGGCAGAAATATTAGTGGGTGACATGTTACTCCTACAGGTCTTGACTTGAGCCTAACTTAAGTTCCTGTTTGATATATCCCATCCCATATGCCATCAATGATTATGTGTGACAAGTTATTAATATCACATGTTGAAAAATAACATTTTATGAAGTACCATATGCGGTGCTACAGAAGGGTGCAAACGTGTGTATAGGATGTTTGTAAGGTTTTTGAAACATGGGAGGAATATTAGTCAAGCCAACTGATCGTACCTTCCCATTAGTTATAGGCTGGCAGCCACTGAGCTGCAGGTGCGTGTAGTTCACCGTCTATAGCTGTGCAGTATGCTGTACAGGGCCGTATGTGAACACCGTGGTGCCCTAATACTGAACTGACCTTTAGATAGGCTCTGCTGCCAGATAAGAGGTCACATCGCTATGGTGACAGGGTCAAAGCTGACTTTTACCGACGCGCACGTACACACACACAAACACACAGCGAGCCAGTGAACCAGAGAGGTGAGGACAGGCACATCGGGCCACAGGCCAGCAAAACACAGAAGTCCTCTGTTCTCTGGAATGCTCTCTCGCTCACTCTCTCACTGTCACTCTCACTCTGGATCTCTGACCTAATTGGGACCCAAAATTAGGTTTCTGCCAAATCAGCCAAGGGCTGATGTTGTCATCTGGTGAGTGTCCTCCACCTAAGATATGAGGATGGTTCCTCCGTGGCCATGGCTCGTCCGTGTGTTTAGTTCTAGTGTCCTGTTTGAGCATTTGCTAAACATTTTCATGCTGTCAGTCAGTGAAACCTGCCTCAGGCTGTGGGAACAATGGGTTGGGTGGTCACGCTGTCATAAGGAGCTGCTTAGCCAGGCTTCCAGTAGAGTTTAAATACTGTAAAACTAAATGTCTTTCTGTAGTTAAAAAATGAAGAGTTTGTATTCTTATTTTAAACATACAAACGGACTGATGATTCCACAAATTTGTTTTCCATTACTGTTTATTGCACCATAGTTGAAACCTTATGTAACAGCTTTTGCAGGATATTGTTAAAAAGTTATAAAAATCTGTCATCACCTTTCACCCTGTCTAATTCAGTACATGATAAATGACTTGAAATATTTTAATAGAAACCCAGTTTATGTCTGTATTCCCCCCTCTCCTCCTCGTTTTGGCTCTTTTTCTCTTTGTCTGGTACAGGGTGGTACAGCCCTTTTTAAAGTGTGTAAGTGTGTGTGTGTGTGTGTGTGTGTGTGTGTACTTCTGTGTGTGTGTTTTAGTGTGTACTGTTAAACACAAGATAAGAAGCAGCTCTGCTTCTGCTCCCAATGACATTCACAGTGCACACACAGACTTACTGCTTTTCCTTTGCATCACACAATATTGGTTGTACTACACATAGTCTACATTGGGCATACTATGTATGGATTTAGCCTGATTAATTGCCTTAATCAATAATCTGGCTGTCGGATGAGCGGTTGGATTTTTCTGGCAGGTCAAAAATAGATGACATAAACCTTTATTGATCCCCAGCGAGGAAAGTTGGTTGTCTGCAGTTTGAGCAGGTCTATGTTCCGATTTCCCTCGTGGCTGCTTTCACAAGATTTCTTCTGAACTACAGGGAGCTTGTTTTAATAGTCTTATCTCACATGTTGTGGCTAAAATTGTAGTCTTGACTGGGACAAAACTACAATTGAACTTTGCCATAGAACAGACACATTACTTGCCTCTTCCACCGGTCTGCGGCTCCATGTTTTTCTCTTTGGCTAGATCTGACTGAGTAAGTTACGAACTGAATGATGAAGGTCAGTGATTGGTTGGTCGAGTGCTGGAGCTTCCCCATTGGCCGTTGCTCTTTCAAAAGTTAAGCACCCTAACTTTAGATTCTACGAGTATAGGCACACTATTCCCTGCAAGGCTATCATTAGTGGGTTCATCTAACTATTAATAAACTGATTAAGAAACTCTTTAAGTATACTTAAAAAAACAAATATTTCTGGGACCACTACATGAAATTGCAGATGAGCATTTAATCTAGGAATTCAAATAATAGACACCACTGATTATCTGCTTTACAATTGGTACATGGTCCAGTCATATACTGTGCTATTACCTAATTGTGTTCCTTCTTGCTTTGAGCTGATAGTAAAATTTAACAGAGTAAGTCTGTTTCTCTCTTTTTGTCTCTTTTTAACGGCTTGTTTCAATAAACTTTATTTGGATTGTCAATTCACATTTGTATTCACGATTAGAGTGAGCATCCATGTCGTGACTGGTCAGATGATCCATGTGGTGGGAGTATGGAAGTTGTACATTTTGGCCGTGCAGTAGTGCTGATTAAAATGTGTAATGTGAGTGAACGCAATGGACAATATTAATAATAATGGACAGTGTCTGCACAGCTTTAAAAGCTGTTTTTGCCTTTTGTTCCTTGTCTTTTATTAGAAATGGCTGCAAAAGCCTTCAGAGGAAGCCAGTTGCTACTTTTCATAGTTACACAGCATGAGGAGGCAAATTCCACGCTGAGGCAATCTGCCACAGTAAACATCATGCCTTGACTTTACATGTCAGCCCTGTCACATGACACCCACAGGAGAAAATTAAAGTATCCTCCAAGAAATAACAGGCCTCTCACAAAACACGTTGCATGTTATTCGCCAGCCTTTGAAATGATGGAATGGTACAATTTAAAATAAATTGTAGTTACCCAAGGTAATCATTGCAAAATGTTTTGAAATGTAAGCTAAGTAGCCTATAATGGGATTTAAAGTCTGACATTGATGATATTTAAAATATTCAAAAGCCCTTCATACACAGAGATCACGCAGTGTTGCAGTAAAGATGATTTTTTTCACACTGCCCCAAACCAAGTTGCCCCCCTGGTGTGTGATTAAAGATAGCATGCTGGCTTCCCTGAAGCAAAAGAGGCGTGCCGTGTAACACAACAGCGTCTGTTTCTAGTGCCGTCCCATCCAACTCTGAGCTTCTGTTTCCCAAAGTTCTCCTGTCTTTCAATCCCCAGGTTGCACTCCTGGCTGACTTTTGATGTTTCAAAGCGCATCCTGTCGCTCCTTCTCTATTTGAGTCCATATGTTTGAACAGGAGTTACAGTCTTAAAAATGGATTTTTAGAAATTATTTAAATGTGAATCTTAGTCCATGACTCCAGATCATCTGCCAAAAATAACAGAGAATTCCTGCCTTTTTTAAATATCATTGCCCAGCTTTTTTTTTTTGGACAGACTGACTTTTGGTAAGTTTGCTATATCATCATCAATTAGAGAGAAAAAGAATTTCACCATAAACCGAAAGGAGGACAACTGGTGCAAAAGGAAGCTGAAGTAAGAGGAGGGCAGAATTTGTGTTGAGCAGGCAGGAAATGTAAGCCAGCTGGTAAACAGACTCAGACAAACAGCCCGCAGTTTGAAGGAGTAAACACTGACTCACTAGAGATTTTGCAGCGCTCTCCACTCTTATCTGAAGAGCTTTTTGTTTCCCATAGTTTTGCCTTGGAACTGATGCCTCAGCAAGACACGCATACATACACGCATTCATACATGCACACCGGGGGGTAAGCCGTGGCAGCAGATGGTGTTGTGTGTATGTTTGGAGGGGGTCCTCATGTTAGGTTACAGCTTATCAACCCTGTGTGTGTTTCTTTAGCACATTGTAGGCCAGCATGTGCTCTGATAAATGTTTATTTGACTAAGTGATTGGACTGAGGACAGGGATCTAGCAGGAAACTGCCTTAATACAGCCTTTTCCAGCCAAACTGGGTGTCAGAACCAAACCCACCTCATCCCTTCCCATGCTACTACAGCACATTCAGCCAGAAACGCTAATCTTGAAAAGACAGCTTCTAGTCAGAATGTATGGATCACTACTCAAAGTAGGGCAGAGGTCTGTTTCAGCCAGCCTACCACAGCATTAGGACAATATATATTTTTTGTTTTACGAGACTGCCTCCGTGTAAAAGGAAATACTTTTATTCAGTCAGGGCTCCTGTTTGTTAAATGGCTTCATTTACGTACGTGTTGACACCACCACTTTGTGTAAGAAGTATAATATGCAGCCAGTCCGATCCCTTCTTTACAGCTGCTCTGCTTTGATGGGATTTTCTCTGATTCGAGTGCAAGATGGACAGCAGACACAGACCAAAGGCTGTATATGACTGAGCCATGCCATTGTTATTGTAATTCATTTCTGGCCGTGATCTGGTTACCTAGGTAACAGCTCATGTCAACATATTAACTGGGATAGAATGACGCTAATCATTTATTTGTAATATTATGAAACATGGTTGCATAGTTGTTGCCCCTTAATGCTGCACACATATTAAACATACATACAAATAACCATACAAATAACTGATAGAACAATATTTTCCATTAGAAAGGGTTCTTTCTGCATGTGCAGTACACTTGTTTTTGATGTCTTTAAAGTGGGAGCTTCCCACCCATGATGTTACCGTTTTCATGTTGTGGCACCCCCTAGCTCTCCTCCAGCCGACTATTCACCTCGAGGCCTACCGTGGGTGCCTGCTGGCTGCAGCCACCACCAAGAGCATGCTCAGGCAACAGTGAGCGGTCAGTGCTGTGCAGCAGAGGGTACGAGGCCGCCATGGCTGTGCACTATTCAGGGTGCGAGCTCTATCTACTACTGCAGTCTGCCTTTCAGAGCTGGTGTGTGGACAGGGCCACAGAGCCACATCGGGCCCCCTATCTCGAGTGTTGAACTAACTTGAGTCAATGTTGTGTTATGTTGTCAAAGGAGTCTGGTGGCTTTGCGACACAACAGTTGTTTCAACCAAAAAGAATCTTTGAGGTCTGTCTCAGGGATCCTTTCCATAATGTTGTCAGATACTTAGACTAACTGATTAATTAAGAAAATAACCGACAGATAAATGAATCAGCAGTGAAGATAATCTATAGTTGCAGCCTTGGAATGGAAATAGGACACAGCAATAATGTCATAACTTAGTAAAAGGTACAATGAACCAATATATAAGGCAGAGAATGAGCATGATGTGCGTCAAACATTTGTTCCTAAAATGTACCTCATCTCACTACTTTCACTGTTCATTGTTAACTGCAGCTACACAACTTTCAGCTGCTTTTACTGCCTGTTTTTTTCATTTTTTTTTTTCAATTTTAGTTCTTCAGTTCAACTTAAGATAATTTAACTAGAGTTGGGACCGACCCATTCCAATATTAGTATCTATATTCATGTACTGATGTCTCCACTAGAGAGACTGTTAAGTCTGTCTGAGTATGGTAGTGATTGTACCTGTACTTTAAACTTCACTTAAATGAAACAGGTCCCATCAGCAATCCTGCTTCCCGTCTATATTTTGAGCTAAATGGGAGCGATATTCTCAAGGATCTCATCATCGGTTATGTGCATCGGCAGCATGAGGAAGGACACCACCAGCTTGTTGTTGCTCAGTTCTCTTGTATCAACTCTTTGACATTTCCCTTTTACTTTTGAACATTTGTAGAAATGTAAGACATAATAGAGGTTGATAATGTAGCTCATTCAGTTATTTTAAAGCAGTTTGAGAATTGATTGGTCAGTCATGGGTGAAGTTATCTTGAATAATTCTATTTTGAAATAAAGGCAAAATGAGTAAAGAGGTGAAACGGTGATCATCGTTCATATGATTGGGCGAGTGCTGATCATGTCATTGAAGGTTCATGAGGTCTGTGTTGACAACCCGCCCAGCATGCACTGGTGTGTGTGTGTTCCTGCATTGGTCATTTTGTTCTACATTGTGCTCCACAACGTTTCCACACTTTGGTCACTTTTTAACAGTCGGATATCACCATTGGGGGTGCATGATTGGTGGAGGTTCTCAATAGACATTCAAGTGGCTTCTAAGTGATAATTATAGTGTCTCAGCAGTTTAATGGTATTGGATTAGGAGGTTAGCCCCCCAGAGGAGCTGCTCAGTGATGTCTGAGCACCTGGCAGCACCTTTTATTGCTGTTCTATAGCTCCACTGGCTCTTAGACAGAAACCTTATCACATGCTTACCTCACTGCCATTCACCTGCTGCTCAGTCTAGTGACTGCTTTTCAATATTTGCTTGGTAAAAACCTCTTTTGGAGACTTCAGGTGGAAGATGTTTACTTAAGGATTCCAGGATCTTGAAAACATTTGAGGGCACAGTCTACTATTCTTTTCATTCAAGTAACCACAAACTGATATTTTATGTAAGTTTACTAGATCTATAATTTTGGACAGTGTCAATTCAAACTTTTTGATGTATTCTATGTTGTCATTTTTTGAAATAGAGAGCTGTCATCAGGTCCACCATATGAGAGGTGAATGGGCTGAACCAAGTCCCATTTTTTAATAACTTTTCAGTGAAAATAATATAAAAGAATTTCCGGAGGTTCAGTGATTATATTGCTGTCTCCTGGTAGGATAGACATATTTGTCTGCTGGACCTGAGGCATCTAGTGGGGGCTTTGGCACCGGAGAACAAGGATGTAGACCGACCTTATTATTTGTATACTATACTGGTATTTCTTCTTTACAGTATGATTAGAAATGGCAGGCAAATCAAATGTCTACACCCGTGTTCACTTTTCTCACTGATATCTTAAGGCCACTACATACTGTGCGATAACAGCCATCTTTCAATTTTGTTACAGGTTACTGTGTGTCTTAAAAGGTCACGGTCACAGTACAATAACAAGTTTGAGGTCTTTGAATTGGTTTGAGGTTTTTCAACTTAAACTGGAAAAATACTGGTATCTGAATCCATACCAGCAGATCCAAAGGTGGGATTGTGTACACCTGCATACATGTTGGGAAGAAAAGTGATAATACTGCTTTTTCAAGCTTTACAGTTTTCAGTGCAAATATACTGAGAATGTATTGAGTGTTTTGATCACACACACACACACACACACACTCCCTTCCCCCATCAGTGGAATTTTGTTCCCAGGGCTGCCTGGCATTCCTCACTGCTGCATCATGGGACTTCTGTGTGTGTGTGTGTGTGTGTGTGTGTGTGTGTGTGTGTGTACAGAGTCCTGCTGGTAAGAGATAGCCTATCAAACATGCTGTTGTTGTCATTGTGGCACTAAAAGATAAGGCATCCATCCATCTCTCACCTGTTTATTTTTACCCCCCACCCCACCCTGCACCCCTCTGTGTCTGCGGTCTCTCTCTCCCTCTCCCGTTTCATTTATACCTTGGCCTTGCTTGCCCTCTCTTGTCCCTCCATCTGTTTTCTCATCCATCCCGTCTTCCCTCCCACCATCCGACCTCCTCCTACTTCGTTTCTGTGTGTGTGTGTGTGTGTATGTGTGTGTGTGGCGGGGGGACCACCCGGCTGCTGACAAAGCCGTTGTCATGGTTATGTGTCGAGAGTGGGGGTCTATGATGACGTTGTTGTCCCTGAACTGAGAAGGAGAGAGAGAGAAATGACTAAGATGGACAGAAAGTGACGGTGTCTTATATGGTGTAGTGGTTTTAAACTAGGCTGTTAGTCAGTCTACCAATTAGTCAGTCAGTCACCATAACACAGCCATGGTGTGCTGTCACACAGTTAACCAGTTTCTTATTTTGTACACTAACTAGGTCACGAGACAGTTAAGTCAGTCATCCAGTCAGTTTATAGACCAGTTAAATCACTCACTGAGCTAAACCAGTGAACTAGTCAGGTGTTATAAACTGGCAGTCAGTTCGGTAGCCATAAAAGGATCATTCTGATTTATTACAACTTGGTCTGAAGTTTTTGTAGTTTTTGATCTGCCAAAATATATGAGATGACCTGTGTGGGTGGAGCACGTGTGTGTAAATTGATGATTTTGAAGAAATAATTGACATATTAATCAATAATGAAATAGTTTAAAATGTAAAGGCCCTGAAACCATACTGTATGTTCACAGTTTTCCCTCCATGAGCAGTGGGGTCCCACTGGAATAAAAATATTTCCACCACTAACTGTTTTGGTTATTGTAGTTCATTTAATCATCGTAAACATTTAGTGTTATTAAGAAACACTTGACTTTGATTTGAAAGCAACAGTTTTCCCTTTTGACATGTCACAGTGGGAAAAGCACGGGTGGAAGTGAATGATGGCTGAATTCCATTTTGCTGCTTCAGTTTCAGGCTCCCTGTCACTCTGTCATGGCTTACTTGCATAAAAGGGAACCATTGTTAAAGCAAAAATAACAAAAGGGCCTACATTCAACTGGTTCTGCCAACTTAGTTTGATTTTTTTGTCATTCCTGATGGTGATAATAGTCACTACTTAAGAGAGCTGGGTCTGGGCTGGGTCTCACTTATTATGTAACTGTCTTCTAATCCATGTTGAAGGAATGTTGGGATGCAGAATGTCACCAGTCAGAGATTAATGATATCATTTTCATGCTTTCTCCACAGGTGAAGGTGTCATGGCCACCCTGTTTACTGAACTGCCCTCCTAGACTTGATAGATTGATATACATACCTAAACATCCCTGGAATCCAGGCAAACACACCCACTTTGGACTCTTGGTGTGTGTGAGGGATGACAACCTCCCATCTAAACGGCCATGTTGCTGGGGAGGGAGGAGGAGATGAAGAGCTGAGGGGAGGACAGCAGCACCGGGAAATGGCCGTCGACTGTCCAGGAGAGCTGGGTAGTCGGACGCTACCTGTCCGACGGTCCGCACAGCTGGAGAAGATACGACAGCACCAGGTATGTACACACATGCTAGTAGTGCTTATTTTACTAACCGTTGAAGCTAATAAACTAAACTTGATAACTAAGTTATCAAAGTAGGGAGGCTGGATGGAGACGGTGCCTTTTAAAAGCATCGTATCATATAGAAAATGTGACTTTTTGTCATTCTTTCTGAATCATTTAATCGTCTGTCCACCCTTAACCAGTTTAATTGTATTTCTGTCTATGACGCACTCATGTGTGATGTGTGTCAGGAGGACCTTCGACGTCGCAGAGAGGAGGAGGGCCGGCAGTTGGACCTGAATGCCTCACTCAGACTCAGGAAGCTCGCCCAGCAACCCCACATCGGCATCGACAACCCCACATTCCTGCAAGACACATACACACCACAGCAGCCAGCACTCAGCAGCCAACACACACAGGCACTGCTGGGTAAAACTCTCTCAACACACACACACACACACACACACACACACAGTCACTCAGATGAGAATAGAACTGTAGATGATTGGTGTAGTGAAGCGCTCCGGGAGAACGTAATGAATGAAGAGGCAGAGGTGAGAGGGATGTTAGAACTTAAAAGATTGAATTTTCTTTTTAAAAAGTAAGGATGAAAAAGGTCGAAAAAAGGAGGAGAAGTGAGAGTAAAGAGGTGGAGAGAGAGAAAGCTCGCAGGGAGGGAAAGGAATGTAAGGAAGACATGTCTGCCATCAGGGAGGGAATTCCTCAGGGAGGGAGAGAAGGACACGAGAGGCTCTTGAGGGCGACTTAATTAAGTCTTTGTTAGGGGCGGCGATTTTGACCCACACCATCACACAAACAGGAACACACAATGTAGAACAAAAGCACTGACTAGGAAATGAGATGTAGTCTCTCCCACACATTAATCTGAAGCTAGGACAAGCACACTGTCCTCCGCCATTATCTGACAGTAGAGCAATTCTCTAGTTTTGAGCCTTTTCACATCTTCTCTTCTCTTGTGTAGGTTATTATGTAAAAGTCAAAGGTTATCCATGTCGGTGCATGTGTTTTTTGTCGTGCAGAGTTGGAGGAGTTGCTGCTGTCACTGAAGCAGGTCCGAGGCTGCTTATCCGACCAGCAGAGTCAGAATGACGTAGAGCTGGTTCTTGCACTACTAAACAAGGTAATACGAAGGGAAGCAGGAAGCACAAAACCAACTCAATTGTAAGTTGGGCTGTGCTCCAAACACGGTGTAGGTGATCATGTGGAGCAGGTGTTTAACCAGCTGAGACTTGATAAGCATTAACACTGGGGTCGCACAAGCTGGCTCATAGGGATGTAACAATACCAATAACTCACAGAAAATATTATTATATAATATTATATAATGATAAAAAGTACACGATACAATCTTTATCACAATATGGGGAAAAAAAACATTGAACAATATAATACCTGAACAACTGCAGCTTGCTCTTGTATACAGGGCATTGACTAAAATGCTCACAGGAGGTACGCTGTAGAGGAACCTCCAGATGCTTGTCATAATTGACTTCAGCTGAACAATATGAGCATACTTACTTACATGTACAATTTCTGTTCATTTCAATTTCATGTGCGTAGACATGTAATACGTAGTTTTTAAACTCACACTGTTGCATTTAAAACCGTTTCACTTTGATTAGCAGTGAGGCCGCAGCGTTTCTTTGTTCAGTCACAGCTGGTTAGCTGTCGGCGCTCGTCCTTTTCTAACCTGTCCTTCTGTTTTTTTTTTTTTTTGGGGGGGGGGGGGTTTCAACGACAAAACTTCAAGGGATAGTGTAGAAGTACAAACACCTGTTGAGTCATTCAGTCATTTTAGATGCCCCTTTTCACTTCCGAACAGTGTAAATACAGGTAGACTGGTGTGAAGGCGTATACTTAAAGGAGATTTTCAGGTTTATACAGTTTGGAATCCTACTGGAATATTTTTATATGATGTAATGTTCAAAGTAACACATTGTTTTTCTCATACTGTGCGTACTGCAGACATTATCACAGCGTAACAAAGACATAAAAATAATGGATTAAGAAGGCATTCCTCCTTATGAAATGACATCAGCGAGTAACAAGAGCACATCAAGCAGCCAGTCAACGTCAGCCCGAAACTTTTCATGTCACTTTTAATGTGTGAGCTCTGGTTGAGCGCAACCTAACAGAACATGCTGGTGTTTTTTCCCCCCTCTTAGTCTGACTTCCAGTCAGCGCTCAAGATCCATAATGCAGTGGCTACCAGCATGCACCGACCCTCCCCTCCATACCCACACACACACCAGGCACTTCCGCTGGCCATGGAGGTAACATGTAAAATCTTTATTTATTTTAATTCCTTGACAATTGTTGTTCCATCATGTTCATCTGACAGAGGGCACACACACACACACACACACACACACACACACACACACACACACACACACACACACAGACCTACATATAAAGAGTGGCTGTCAGTGTCAGCAAGTATGTAATAACGAGGTTGGAGACAGAGTAGCTCTGTTCAGCATCAATTAGAGCTGAAACAGTATGTGCATCAACATACACACACATACAGGCGTTCAGCCAACTCTTCTATTTTGTTACCATATTGTTAAACAGCAGCCTGTTTAATACATGACAGCATGTACCATGGCTGAAATGCTATCAAGCAAAGCAGAGAAACTTTAGGTGACTACCAGATGATGCCAGGTTGATAATCAATTCAAGTTAAAGCAACATCCAGGATACTAGTACGATCAGTGCTGCAATTATTTTTCTGCCTCAGTGTCGAGTTGGCTAGCTGTAAGAGCTATTCATGGCTCATTTCAGTGGAATCTCATTAAAGAGCAGCACATTATTTCTGCTCCATGTTGGCATCTCCGCCCCCTGCCCTGCATTTGGCTTTAAAGAAGAAAAGCTTTGCTTCATGCTGTATTCCCAGAAACATGTTTTTCTAGTCATTGTTAATGAAGTGGAAAAGAAATGATAAAAATGGACAGGACAATTTTAAGTACTCCAAAAGTCTAGCTCAGAGCTTCTCTCCTCTTTGCTTTAGATTATAGCAGGCCAGGTGCAGATGGAAACTACTTTTAAATCCTTAACCATTTTGAAGTTCGGGACACATTTCACAGATTGTCTTCTCTCTCTGCACACATATTCTCACCTCACAAGAGCAGAATGTGTGTCGTTCAGAGTGCAGATGGTTCCTACGTGTCTCCTTGTGTTTTGTGTACTTGTCAGTCACAGACTGTGTAAAAGAAGTGGACATTGCTTTCATGTCTGAAAAGTAAAGTCAACGCACAAGTGCCTTAAACCTGCATTCTTTTTAAAGGCCAACAGGGGGCAACTCCCACTCCTACTTTACCACAGCAAACACTTTAAGGTCTCAGTCACTACTGTCATGTCTTCAATGCAACATGATGTTCGTTTTGTCAATTATGGTCCCATTTCGAGTAAAATAGACAATATATAACTTGTCAGAATGAACGTCACTTGTGGCTCCAAAACCAAGATGGCAACAGCCAAAATGCCAAACTTGATGCTTCAACAGTAGTCCACAAACCACTGGCTGGCATCACGGTGGCTACACCCATTTCTTATATACAGTCTTGTGTTCCTGACACTGATGCAGACCCAGGCCCTAGACCAGATTACTGCTTCAGTTGTGATGATAATACAGCTATGCTAATACTTCTGATCATGATACCAACATTGTTTGATTGCCATGATTTCAGGTCAGGAATCTCATCCAGCCAAGTCAGAACAAAGAGGGACTCGAACTCCACAGTCTGCTGTCAGACACACACATCCAGGTAGAGACACACACACACACACACACACACACACACACCAAAGCTGTATTAGTAAAGAAGAGGATCCTGTGTTGACTGTCGCTGCTCCAGCCCTATATCCAAGTTGTCTATGTGTTTTGCAGTCATTGCTCTTGGCCCATGACAGCATAGCAGAGAGGGAAATGCAGCCTGAACCGCTGCCCACCCAAGGAGAAACACTGACCCAGTGGGGAGGAGAGACTGTCAAGATAGTTCGCATAGAGAAGGCTCAAGACATACCACTGGTAAGACTAACACTCAAAAAAATCCAGCACAAGGCCATTGTACAGAGAGCTACGTCCTATCACACTTCCAGTTGAGCTTTTATTCCACTAGCTTCAATTGCTCAGTATAATCACTCAACAAAGGATGACTGGAGTCTTTATGTGTGGCGTTTGGACTGCCTGCTTGGGTTTCCTCTAGGTGCTCAATGGCAGCCCTGTGATGTCTGGGTGTCCATCTGCCTCTTGCCCAGTACGAGCTGGCATCAGTTCCAGCCTCTCTATGACCCTGCCCTCGATAAGTGTGTCTACATAATCTACAAACAGAACCCTCCAATGATCCACCATGGGTTTGCTTATATTCTGGCCTAACGGGACGGGATCAACTACTATGTATGCTGGCTAGCAGAATTTGAACACAATCATTTTTTAATATAATTAAACACCAATTATTTTGTTAGCTATGCGAGTTTACTTCCCCTCTGATGTAAATCCAATGAAAAGAAAAGAATGTACTACAGTTGCACTCAAAAGTATTCAACTCCCCATTGCAAATTAGGTGTTGGCAACTTTCAGCTGTGTTCAATGAACAACTCAAGCAAGAAGATTGAAATAGTTCAACACAACCACACACAGGTGGTTTCTCCAAATTTAACACAAAATACTACTGACCCAAAAGGACAAGACAAGTCGGCTCTGATATTCTTAAAACCATGTAAATAAGCCACAGAGGTTTTGGGATTCTGTTCTGTGGAGCGTTGAAACAAAACTGGAACTTTTCAGCTCTATGGATCAGCAGTATGTCTGGAGGAGGAAGAGTGAGGTATTCTCTGAAAAGAGCACCCTGCCTACAGTGAAGCATGGAGGTGGCTCTGTGATGCTCTGGGGCTGCTTTGCTTCCTCTGGCACTGAAAACCTGCAGCGTTTGGAGGACAAGATGGATTCAGTCAAGTATCAGGAAACCCAGGAGAAAACATACCTCAAAGTCCACCAAGGCTTGGCTTCAGAAGAAGTCCTGGAAGATACCAGAGAGGCCGTCACAGTCACCTGACTTGAATCACATAGAAAACCTCTGGTGGGATTTGAAGAAGGCGGTTGCAGCACGCAAATGCAATATTGGAGAGCTGGAGGCTGTTGCCCATGAGGAACAGGCTGAGATTCCTCAGGAACGCTGTCAGAACCTTGTGTGTGGCTGTGCATCACGTTTGCAAAAAATACATTCTTTACCATCTTTTAAATATTACTGTACTTTTTGCTGTCCATAAAGCACGTTAAGCTTTCTTCTAGGATAAGTGCACTTTAAGACTATAATGTGTCTGTAAATAATTTTACCTAATTTATCAGAATCTCTGTTGTCTTCAGCGAAGCACTGGCTCTTTCTTCCCTGGGGCCAGTATACTTTAAATGATATATTTCAAATGACAGAGCCACGCAGTTATGTCCATGTGCCCATCATCCCTCTGCCCTCTGTGTGTCTTCTGTAGGGGGCTACGGTTCGGAATGAAATGGAGAGTGTAGTGATCAGTCGCATTGTTCGAGGAGGAGCAGCTGAGCGGAGTGGACTTCTATCAGAAGGAGATGAAATATTGGAGATAAATGGCGTAGAGATCAGGGGGAAAGATGTCAACCAAGTCTTTGATATTCTTGTAAGTATATTTACATGCCCATAGTTAACATAGTTCTTTGGTGTAGTGAAAAATACCACCATTCATTAGTGTTATTACTTTCAGTAATTACATTACAGTTACCAATCAGGTGTTTTCCAGTTTTACTGTTTCATATCTACATGGTGCCCTGATCCCACTGAGTAGTGTCAAGGTTTAGTTTACTTTGTGTTGATGGCCATATTCACTGATACTGACAAAATTTGAATAGCCGTCACTGACCGTCACAGTCCAGCCAAGCTCATAGATGACATGCTTTTCTTCTTCTGTCCCTTTGTATTTGTGTGTGTGTGTCAGGCGGATATGCATGGCCTCCTGACCTTTGTGCTTATTCCCAGCGCTCAGTGCAAACCTCCTCTTGTCAAAGAGAATGTGGTGAGTCAAAAACATCTGAGGGCTCCAGGATGAGCAAAGTGTCAGTCAAAGAATAGATTTAAAATATTTTGACTGAAATTAGGTTTGATAAGGTCTTGGTTTTCTCTCCTCTTTCTCGCCTCCAGATCCATGTGAAGGCACATTTCGACTATGACCCATCAGATGACCCCTATGTGCCTTGCAGAGAGCTGGGCTTATCCTTCCAGAAAGGAGATATTCTACACATTATCAGCCAGTCAGACCCCAACTGGTGGCAGGCTTACAGGGATGGCGATGAGGATAACCAGCCACTAGCCGGACTGGTACCAGGTACTACTGGCTGACTGGCAGAAGACCATAATGCATCTGGCAGGGACGCTTGAGTGTATAAACTTGTGTTCCACTCTGTGCTGCACGATATGACTGCTCTTTGTTTTCTCTCTCACTCTGAATTTGTTTCCACAGGGAAGAGTTTCCAGCAGCAGAGAGAAGCCATGAAACAGACCATAGAAGAAGACAAGGAGCCTGAGAAGTCAGGTCAGTTCCCCTAACCCTCTACATTAAAACCTCATGACTGTAGAGAACTAGCTTACACTTTGATCATAGCATATACAGTATATATAGTTTAGAATATGATTTATTTGATGGTTGGGTAAATATTCAGAGGGGACTGCAGGAGAGAGTTGGTTAGCGTCCTATTTTCCAGTTAGCTAGCTTCCAGCACACCATTTAGCTCCAAAATAAAGCCATGTAGCTCAAATGTGTATTTGAAGTTGTCTGCTTGTCTACAGGGAAGCTGTGGTGTGCGAAGAAGAACAAGAGGAAGAGAAAGAAGCTGCTGTATAACGCTCACAGGAACGACGGTATGACCTGTCTGCCTGGCTTTCTGGGTTGTTGCCGTAATTCCATCACAAATAATTGGGGGAGCTTTCAGCTTTCATTGCATATGAACTGCTAGTACTTGTCGTCATGCGTCTGCATTCAGGTGTAGAAAAAGACTGAATTAGGCAGGAATGGGCACCACATTTTAGATTTAGAAAATATTCCTCCAAACATTATCAGAATTCTTATCATAGTATTTACTTAAATTCTTATTAGCAGCTTCGTGAACAAATCCACTTTAGTGGAAAGGAAATGATAAACAGTAAAGGCTCCTGAGTGTATGTCCAAGAAGTATTTGCTCTGCTTACGAGAGACAAACCATGAGAGGAAGTGGACAGTCCACCTAAACAGAGGCTAAATACAGTACATTTGCTAATGAACCACACAGAATGTATGTCGTTCAGACCTGGAGTCTGATTAATCTGTTACTCTAAAGAAATGAGATCAAATAATACTACATTACTGACTTGCTTGCTTCCATCTTGATTAATTGGTCTCACAAATGTCATGTTAATCACCATTCCTCTCCGTACAGTCCAGCTTTTCTTTTCTTTCTGTTTTCTCTTCTGTCTTCTTGATTCTACCGGACTCTTCGATATCTCCACTGTCTCCCTCTAATCTGTCATCTTATGGTTTTTCCTTCGGACCTTATTGTAACTTTTCCTTTGGGTTCTCGCTTTCCGTTGGCCCAGATATCGATAATGACGAGATTCTCACCTATGAGGAGATGGCTCTGTACCACCAGCCGGCCAATAGAAAGCGGCCGATCGCACTCATTGGTCCAACAAGCTGCGGGCAGGCAGAGCTCAGGCAGAAACTGCTCAACAACCAACCAGAACGGTTTGCTGGAGCTGTGCCCCGTAAGACCTACACACACACACGCAGAGCGCGCTGTAGATATGACTCTGTTTTTGTGTATAGTAACCTTACTCTGTGTGTGTGTGTGTGTGTGTGTGTGTGTGTGTGTGTGTGTGTGTGTGTGTGTGTGTGTGTGTGTGTGTGTGTGTGTGTGTGTGTGTGTGTGTGTGTGTGTGTGTGTGTGTGTGTGTGTGTGTGTGTGTGTGTGTGTGTGTGTGTGTGTGTTGTAGACACCACACGGAGCCGTCGAGAAGGCGAGCTGAGTGGTAGAGACTACCACTTTGTGTCTCGTCAGACCTTTGAGGCAGAACTGGCATCAGGTAAGATTCGACAAGGGAATATTCTGCCATATATAAATGATGTATTTGATATGACATTCTTCAGTGAGTGCTGAAGCACCAGATCCACCAAGTTTCACTCAGTAAATGACAAAATAGAATGCCCAAGCAGTATTTTACTGTCTGCCCTTATAATGCACTCATAATAATCAACATTTAGTTATTTTCTTTTGAATTATCATTAACTCATTTTCTGCATGTTCATCTTTGCAGAGCAAACAGGATATGTTAGTAGCAAATGCCAGCCTGAAACAAAATGTGAACATGTTTTTTCTGATTCAACGGGACTCAGGTGTTGCCCACAGTCTGGCCTGCGTCATGGCAACAGTGTACTTCCTATGTACTTCCTATGTACTATACATGACCCACAGGATGATCTTGTTCTAAACCTAAGAACATGGCCGTTGTCTTGGCTGACTTGACTTGCGTACTTAGAAGTTCGGACTCTGGAGGCCGGGAGGACGCAGGACGTCACTCTGCATTTGGAACGGCAGCGGACTTGATGATGTTCCCATCTCAGCTCTCAATACGTGTATCTACTCCAGTTATCGCCATTAAAATATACATTTACGATAAAAACGAAATATGATATTAAACACAACGCTGCCTCGTTTGTTTCCGCTTTAAGAACCACACTAGCATTTAAAACATTTTTTAGTAGGGTGTATGTTGTCAACTCGTGCATAGACTTGACATTTAAAAACTATAAACTCGGATAAAAGTTTTAAACCTACATCCTGTAACAGAACAAGTGTAGTGTTTTCAAAATGAAAACTGTTATTTGCTTTGTCCGCCATTTCTACTATTGCCGCTGGCTGGTACGAAAAGCATTCTGGGATACGTAGCTGTCAGAAGTCCACACAAGTCACCACCCGATGCATCCTCGATAAAATGGGGGGAGCTGGAACACAGCCGGGCATTTGGACCGTACTTGGCTCGATGTGGACTTTGAATTGGAACAGTACTTGGGCTGAGAATGATGATCTTTCACAAGAACGCAAGTACGGACAAGAAGGCATATTGAGAAACGGCCCATGTTCATCACAAATGGAAATAAGGAAGCGAGAATAGAAAAGATCCAGGGAAATACTTAGGATTGACATAATACATGTATTGTACAATACAAAGTACATGTCGGGACAGTGTCATAAGCCTGTAACTATAGTTATTCAGAGACATGGTGGGTCTGGCACTTGTCCTAGTTCAGTGGAAGGATACCATATCAACACTTCAACCAAATGACGCAAGTTATTTTCCCCGTGTTTTTCCCAGGAAAGCTGATCGAGTCTGGCGAGTTTGAGAAGAACCTGTACGGGACGAGTACAGACTCAGTGAGACAGGTCATCAACACTGGAAAAATCTGTGTGCTCTGTCTGCACACACAGGTCGGTAAACCTGCACTGGCTGAGCAGGGGAGCATGGGCAGAGTGTGGGGGTAAACAGGTGAATCTTAACTACATCTCTGTGTGTGTGTGTGTGTGTGTGTGTGTGTGTGTGTGTGTAAACAGGCTTTAAAGGTGCTGAGAAGTTCAGACTTGAAGCCATACATCATCTTCATAGCTCCGCCCTCCCAGGAAAGGCTCCGCGCCCTATTGGCTAAAGACAACAAGAACCCCAAGGTTCCTGTCTAACTGTCTACACTGTCTGTTTACACTTTATCAAACTAAATATCACTGGTGTTTGCATGTATGAAATGTTTGCCTCAATAATGTGTGTGTGTGTGTGTGTGTGTGTGTGTGTGTGTGCTTTGTGGACAGCCTGAGGAGCTGCGGGACATCATAGAGAAAGCCCGCGAGATGGAGCAGAGCTGCGGCCACCTGTTTGACGCCGTCATCGTCAACACGGACCAAGACAAAGCCTACAACGAGCTGCTACGACTCATCAACAAACTGGACACTGAACCCCAGTGGGTGCCTTGCTCCTGGCTGCGCTAAACACACACACACACACACACACACACACACTCACCTCACCACACATGAAGTATAAAGTGTAGTACACATTTGTGGAGAGAGAGAGAGAGAAACTGGAACCTGAAGTGCTGTGTGAGTGTCATGGTGGAGTATTAGGCTTTTTGAGATTTTGAGAGCGTCAATAATATGAGCTCACGTTGTCATTTAATGAAAACGCGTTAAGATACTACATCGTAAAGATCATAATATTATGAGATGAATTCATAATTTTATGGGGGAAAAAACAAGTATATTACAAGATAAAACTATTTTATAAGAGATAAATCTGTAGTTTTGAACACTATTGTGAAGATATTTATATATTAGTTGATGCCGTGAAACGTGTTCAGGGTGCTCTTTGGCTGTCTGCAGGAAACCAAGTCCCAACTGTGCCCCCCCGCGGCTGCCTCAAACACAGCCAGCTGTGTGGCTGGATGTGTTCCTACAGCCTTTGACATTAAGGTGCTCATTGGTGAAACCGTAGCTCAGGTCATCCATATGTCCTCAAGTGTTTACCATGTCCGACTACTAATACCAAGACTTTCCCCTGTAGATTTACCACTTCGTTCTATGGCTCTGTTCGTAACATGGGACATGTTGTTCTCAAAAAACCTTCTTGTTGCAAGACTTTATTTTCACAGCATTAGGACTGCACCACTTTTTCTCGTCATGTTATCTTTTCATTCTCATCAGTTTTACTTTTTCTTATAAAATTATGACTTGTTTTTTATTACCTTTTTTTTTTTTACGACAACTACACCTGAATTCTACGACTTTAATAACAACATGCATTTTAGCCTCATTTTGTGAATATTCCGATTCCCAGAATATCTTGTAAGATAGTTAGATAGTCTAATTAAAACTGTTTCCTCACAATACTTAGATTTTATCTCATGAAATTACAAGTCTGTAGTAGAAACATTCTGACGTATCCTGTAGTCCAAACTTTACTCTCATGGCGTTGAGTTCTGTAACATTGACCCTAATACTGCAGACTGATACTCGGCACACAGCATCTTCTGGAGTGGAGGCACTGGTAATGAGACGTACAACACAAATACATTCATTTGAAGCCGTTTGTGTTGGTGACTGTCCTGAAAGGGATGTTCAGCAGTAACATTTATACAACCCACATTTCTTTCTCTCCTCCTTAGTTAGACCAAAACGTTGACCTGGAAAATACTTTTTATTTTTGTCTGTTTTGTTCTTTCTCAGAAATATGGGGCCTCATTCACGATGCATCCTCTCACTTTAGACTTTGATCATTTCAACTATTATGATTAAAACTATGGCTGTCAAAGTATTTTAACTCTTTGCAGTGCAGAGAATCAGTGTAAACATTTGACTTTGTATTCAAGCTTCTTCATTTGTGATGAGGTAACTCTGGCTTGGCATTGGGCCCAAAACGTCTACCATTGAGGCCCCTGGTAAGGAGTAAATGTGAAAAACACACACACACACACATATTAAGTACAAATTGAAATCCACAATGAGCCACTGCATTTATTGCTATGATGAACACACACACACACATTCTGTGCGTGCTGTACTCGCCACAACCACAACAGTGCATTACATGCTGACTTGTCTCTGTACTGAGGAGTCAGACGATCTATGGCCTGAAGCTGCAGCCTTCTGAACACTGACTGACTGACTGACTGACTGACTGACTGACTCTCCTTTTGAAATGTACACTAATGCAATAAACACTAAAATAAAGGACACAGCACTTGATATTTCCTGGCTGACTGTTTTATTTTCTGCCTGTTTTTTTCTGACTGACGTACGACAGACGATCTTGTCAGCTGACTCTTGGTCCTGTCTGATCACATTTGAGTAGAAATGACCTCTGAGCCTCAGCCCTGAAGGGTGAGTGGGTAATGAAAACGTGAGAGTTGTAGTTTTTAGTAGTGTTCCTGATTGGCACATGATGCTGAATTTATTATATATTTAGTGTGTGTTTATAGGCGTGTGTTTGTGTGTGTGTGAGTGGGGATGTGTGTGTGTGTGTGTGTGTGTGTGAGAGCCTGTCTTTGAGGACAATGAAGTATTATTGTGACCTGAAGTAGACCGACACCATATCACTGTTATCACTGGGTAGAGCATTTATATATTTGTAATATTAAAATAGATTTATCAAGTCCAGAATATACCAATAGGATTGCAGGTTTCACTTTCCTCGCCTCCATGCTATTGGTCCAGGAGAAAGAGGGGGGGTGTGGCTGAGTGGAATAAATTGTATTGAATGTAAAGTTAATTGAAACTACTTCTTGTTTATCAGACACCACTTCTTCCTGAGAAAATCTGCTTTTTGTATGAATATTCACAATGAATAAATAAATAGATGATTGATAGAAAATGACTGGCTGACTTTTTTTTTTTGGAAAGGTTTCTTCAACAAAAAGACAGTGACCGACTTAAAGTAACTCAGATGAATTAGAAGCTAGGTGCAATACGAGTTCAGGGTCTTTATTTAGTAACAAGATTTTGTTATTTAATTGTCAACACGAATGGGAAACTCTTGCTATGACTTTTGTATGACTGAAGAATAGAACAGCTACTCCGCTCCAACAGTCCTGGTTGGAGACCATAAGTCTTAAACACAAACAGGCGAACACAACTGTAGCCTTTCTTATTTATACCTTTTAAAACGTTACGTTTGTTGGCCGATGGTCCAATAAGATGTTTTCCATCCTTCAGGCCATCCTACACACGCTAACTTTCAGCTCGTTAGCATTAGCTACATGCATGTTGTATGTGCTGGGCGCCCTCTGTTGGTTAGGTTGTAGAACAGCTTTGAAACCTTTAATTGTTTCTAGCCCAGAAACTCAGCTGCAGTGTGCAGCTGCCAAGTAATTACATACACGCACACACTTCATTCTTAAAACTTCTTCCTAAATTTTAACAATAGATAGATGGTGTAGGTTAAATATACAACCACTGCTACGATAGTTTCATATAATGCAAAAAATCCACTTTTTAATGTCTTTTCAACACAAGTGTGTGTCCCTGCTGTGCCTCCAGGCAGAAAAGAACGTCCTTTCTCTGTTTCTCCTGCTCCATCTTTCAGTAAACGTGCGTGAAAACGCTCTGTTTAGATTTGGCTCCCCTTATGATGTCAGCAGGGGATCTGTGACCTCCTCCAGCCCTTCATCAGGCCGACCACCTCCCATCTCGCTGAAAATCTCTCGTTCTTTCCTCACTTACGCCAGCTCCCGCTAACACAAAGATGTCAGACGGAGGCGTGTAAACCTGTTCTGGTAGGACCTCCGAATACAAGTATGATCTTCAAAATTATTATCTTCAATACCATTGCAACTCTTAACTCTGTAAAGTTCGACATAGTTATTAAAAAGGCTGAAGGATACATGAAACGAAGACATACCAACTACTAATATAGTTTTATTACCACTATTAGCGGTGCCATAAAACTCTAGAAAACATTTTCTTTTCCCTTGTATTGAATGAAGGATTATCCGCTGTTATTAACCCGTAAAATGTAATTTCTAACAGTAAAGGAGTCATCATTACTAGAAGATAATACTTTTCTTCTCTCCTCTTGTAAAGATTGAGCACAGAGAGGTTTATACATGACGCCGTAATGAGAATCAAAATATGTTCCTGTGCGTGCCCCCATCAGACACTGTGTAATGATAGAATAGGCTGAGCAACAATTAAAGGGGACAGACATCATTCATCGGCCAGGCCTGTTTTAAATAACAAGCAGCTTTAATGAACTACATTTCACACAAGCTTCCACAAAGCTGGTCACTAGTGTACAGTATAAATACCTGGTGTATGGCCAGAGATGTAATACCGGAAAGGAGCCACAAGTCGGTGCTGTTCTCCACATTATCGTTGCCTTGTGTGAGTTATGAAATGGAACAGTGTCCTGTGCTACCACTTGAGCAAAAAAAAAAAAACAGTTTCCAGAAATATTTGACTTTCTCTTACTCAGGTGAAACAGCACCATATATATTAAAGTGCTCCTTTAATAATGTGCTATGTGTCATAAAAGTTTCAAGAACAACTACCACATGCACCAAAAAAGTGCCAACATCTACTTTAATACGACTTCCTCGTTGATTTGCTGGGTGTGGATGTGTGTGGATGCTCTCTTTCACATCAACTGTCACTGCCACTTTGCATTCGGCCTTTGTGTCCTTTTGATCTGAGCTGATCTTCATTTCCTTTTCAACCTGTTTGAAGAGCACTCAGAGATTCTCAAGGCAGAGCAAGATGTTTACCCACCAGCCTGGTTGAGCTTTGGCTTAAAGGGGAAAACTCACCATGAAGAAAAGCTCAACACAGAAACTGTTCTTGAGGCTGCCGGTGAGGAAAAAGACATAATGTGGGAAGGAAGAAGAGCGATGGAGGACTCCTGCCTTTCTTTCCTGAGCTTTGGTCACATGAGGGGACACGACCGAGAGAGACCGCTTCGTTTGAACCATCTCACGCCCCACCCATCACATCCCGTCTCATTTCATCTACAGGAAATGTTGAGATATTCATTTATATATTAATTCCTAATCCAGTGTTTGCCGTTACCCCAAGTGAAGCACAGGGAAAGCAGCCATTCTATGGAAAGGCTGGCTTCTCATCCACTGTCTACACCAAAGGATCTCAGCACTGTAAAGTCAGTGGACGACACAAAGACCTCGACAGTGTTTGGACTTAAGACATTTGTTTGGTGCTGTCAATAATCTGCCCTCAGACTTACTGTGTAGTTTTTTTATGCATATTAGAGAAGGGTCATCAAGCTTCCTGCTTTTAGTAGAACGATTTTTAAACAAGGTTGAGGTTACACAGACGGGGAACCTCACACATGTATTATGGGAACGCAATATAGTAAATATGATGTAGAAATACTGGCACCAGACACAGAACTTCACTCAGGAGATGCTGGATGAAAAATTGGACCTCAATCCAAAATTATACGCATGACGGGACCCTGGATGTGAGATGAGATTGGATTCGCACAAGAACTATGATAGAGAGATGATTGTGAGGTGTTGGAAGTCTCAGTTGGGTCCATTATTTTCAGAAATTGAAGGATTCGGTGGCTCAAGGTTTCCCCCTTTTTTTTTTTTTGGAATACTTAACTTGAATTTGAGTTCATTCTCTGTGCATATGATTTATGTGGTCTTATATTGTACTGCTAATACTTTATAGGTGCTCATGTAGTTAAGGGGTGGGATGGATGTCTGAGATGGGTGAAAAACTACAAAACGTGAGTTATGTCAATACTGACCTATGGAATTAAATATTTATTCATATATATATATATATATACTTCCTCGCTATAATGCTATTTCTTAGCAATAGATGCACGGTGTAATAATCTAAATGAAGGCTGAATACCATTCAGATAGCCCAGTTCCAGGGTCCTGCTCTGTTTAAATTGACCTTAGCCACATTAATGTTTGCTGTCACACCTTTACTGCTATGGCAAACAAAATGTCTGTTGTGCTTGGCTAATTATTAACTGACAATTATTAATTCAATCAGCATTAGACTTTTTGTCCAGTAGATTTTCACATACAAGGAATTTGCTTTTGGTATTTTGGTGCAATTTAAAAAAAGATATAAGCAAGTAGTTTAGTCAGTAACTATGTGTTGGCTGAGACATAAAATAATTTATTTTCAAGATCAAATTACAAGATCAAATTGTTTAGCCAACAAACAGGAACTGTAACTAATACAGAGGTATAATAAAGTGTGTTGGATGTACAGTCTCATCTAATATATTGTGAAAGCACTGGCACTAATAATCCGTGGTCTTAAGAAACTCTGTTATATGATGAAACTTGTCAACCTTATGAAGACCATTTATCATGACATTACTCACAACATTATCTAACTGACAAAAATCCACCAACTTCATGTACCAGCTTGTGTTTCGGAGGCTCCTTCTCAGGACGCTTTCATCTTGTCCCGTCTGAACTCTTTGGCTTGACTCTGTCTGGCGGTGACATCAGACTCAGAGAAAACGCTACCACAGCACTGCGCTGCAATTGGCTGATTCAACGCAAAGGGCGGGACCCTCTCTTCTTGCCGTAGCGGATTGGTTGGTACTCCTGTCAGTCAATCCTCCCCTACCTCTGGTGGCACGGTCAGGTTGATGGAGAGAAGGAGAGTTGAGAGCGAGGCAGACGTGGTGGGGATGTAACAAACAACGGAAACAACTATTCTAACGCTCTCTCTTTTCTTCTATCGTGCTTTATACTTTTCCTCACTTCGTTTACTTTTCTCTTATTATTTCACGGCCGCTTCGCCGCTTTACGGTCCGAGTCGTGTATCCTTGGCAACGCGAACAACTGTCCTGCGAAGTTTGGATCAAGTGTTGAACCTTCAGCCGGAAAACACTCTGGATGTTTCCCCGCTAAACTCACGGAACTCACTCTGGGGGGCACTTTGGCGGCCGTGGAAGTATTTCGAACAGTTTTTATTGTTATTTAACTCGCTTTTTGTTTTAAACCCAGTGTTTAAGGAAACGGGACAGCGCGAGACAATAGTGGTGCGTGAGAGGGAGCTCGTGCAGGGGAGGGGGGGGTCGATGCCTACCGGGGGCTTTGTTCTGTCCTGCGTGCAGAGCCACCGCGAGCCCGCTGCGGAGAGCAACTGACCGGCCGGTGGATTGATGATCGGTTTTGACTGAGAAGCACACTCGGAAGAGGCAGGGCAGACATGGACGTGACTCTGTCCGAGTTACTGGCCACTTTCATGGAGTCTCCGCTGGTGGTGTGGGTGAGTGGGAGCAGCACGCGCGCGCACAGTCAGGGTGATGCACGCGAGCTGCTGACCTGTGTCTCTGTTTGACTTTCTCTGTCCTCCTCTTTCACTTGGTTTCAACAACTAGCTCTCTTGTAGAAACCAGCAGCTCCAACAGACCTCCAGTGTGCCAGTGCAGTGCAGTGCACGGTATTGAGCTCTGCTGCACTGTTAACCCTCACACTGTGACGTTACAGCCTTTTCACTGTCAAAGTGTCACATTAAGTGATCCGTTGAGTGATCCGTTGGTGCCCCTGGGACTTTCCAAAAGTAGATCTCACATCAAACAGAAAGAGTTGTCTTTTCTGCTTCACTGGTTGCTGCTGCAGCTGTTTGCTCATTGATGGGTCTTTTGCCTCTGCTCGTGTACACAAGCATCACCTTCAGATTCAAATGTTCTCACTGTGTGGGGGGATTTTAGCGTTCTTGTTTTATGTCTCACCACCTTCACAGGAGCAAACAGCACTGCTGCTGATTTCACTGATATAGCAAAGCTTTAAGCAGAGACTGAGCGAGTAACTGGTTAAAACTTCCTGAAAACCAAATCCACAGTAAAGCAGCACCCTAACATCCTCTGAACCAACCAGAAGTGACTGCATCGCACACCTTGTTTTCCACGCACCTGTTCATAGCCTGTTTTAATGACAACGTCAGTGCATTTATTTTGTAGTTAAGTAATTCATTAAAAATGTTTCACAACATTAAAAGAAAGCAAAAAAAACAACAACAGGAAAAGGAGGTTAAATATAGTAATTGCCTCGTAGACTTCGTTATGGATACCAGTGTCTTCAGAGTTTGCTTAGGACCCGTTTTGATCTTCCAGATGCCCCAGGCCAAATAATGACAAGCAGCAGAGCAGTCAACAGCCCTATGACCTCACATCCTGTTGACCTGATCGGTCAAACAAACATTTTTCCCCCCTTAGTTT
Source organism: Pempheris klunzingeri (assembly GCF_042242105.1). Lineage (NCBI taxonomy): Eukaryota > Metazoa > Chordata > Actinopteri > Acropomatiformes > Pempheridae > Pempheris > Pempheris klunzingeri. The sequence continues at coordinate 4,396,153 of NC_092024.1, forward strand.
GACACAGACAAACACTATTAACCTAGCCACGTGCTAGAAAGACAACACAGGGCAACTTTCACTTCACCACTCTCTGTCTTGTCATCCTCTGGTGGTCGTTATTTACACTTCCAGGGTTAGAGAAGTGGGGTTTGTGACCAGAAGGTTGCCAGTATGCACCCGGTTTTAGTTTGGGTGGAGAAAATGAAAGAGTAGTGCTGGCCTTTAGCAAGGCCCTTAATCTCCAACTCCGTGGCCAGCAGACCAGACTGTGGTTGTACTGGGCAGCCTCCAGCTGTGCCACTGTGTGAGTGTGAGCAGGGCGTTCCTCAAAAAGAGGCCATTACCCTTAGCCAAAGCCTCCTGAACAAATAACTGTAAAAATGTCAAATGTGCTGTGTATGGCATTTTATGCCAGTGTAGCTCTTAAATGAGAGGTTAGTATTTTTTTCAGGTCAACCTTAAAATATTACTGATGTACCTATATGTACATTAAAAGGGTTATTGGTCCCTTCCAAATGCAATTTCAGCATAAATGGTGAGGGACAAAATCACAGTACTTGTTGTGCACAAAAATGCATTGTTCAGCTGTTGTTAGTATGAAGCTAGTAGTCTGATTTAATCAAATCAAGTGTGTCTCTTCCAAAGTCTTTTTTAGTACCAAATTTCCTCCATGTCTTACCGTCGTCCTGCTGCAGGTCTGCAAGGAAAATGCTGTCTGCAGAAGCACACGGAGGAGCTTTCACAATAAAAAGGCCAAAACTTTGGAAGACACTCAGTTGATTTAACACGATGTAGAAATGTTGACCTAAAATTCACCGGGATGTCAACCAGCATATTGAGTTGAAAGGAAAAGCATCAAGAGTGCTCTGTGGAAATGTCTAGGTGTGAAGTGCTTGACCTCTGTTTCTACCCCTAGGTGCGGACATTGGGCCCTTTGGGTTCGTGTGACGACGTAGGCTCAGAGGAGCGGGTCAACATGTTCATGGAGCTGGTGGACGGCGTCTTCCTGCACAAGATCATGACACACATGTACGTTCCACAGCTTAGTCAGTGAAAAACTTCTTAAGTGTGTATTTTTGTGTGTCTTGACTGGATATGAGTGTGAGTTAATCAAGTATTTCCTGTGTGTGTGTGTCTGTGGAAGTGTGTTTTGCGTGACCACATCCTGACTTGCTGGTTTCAGGTTGTAAACGTCACAGCCAGATGTGCTGCTGAAGTCTGAATCAAGAAACACAGTAAGGTATAAGAGAGACAATGACTGAGATCAGTCGCTTTAGAACTGAACTGCTGTCAGCTTGTACTGTGACTCAGGAATTACAGTCACAAGCAGGAAGGACTGTGGTCCAACAACTCTGGACAGATTCAGTAAATGCATACATAGTGGCTGAAATCAAAGAAGCTGGCACTGCATGCAAAGACTCAATCAGAAATGTGAAAGTGATGGAACACTCACCAACATGAGTGCAGGGTGCATATTTTCAGACAGCACAATGTGGTTTGTTAAGGCTACTCAAAGACTCATGCTTGGTATACTATAGGTGCCTTGTGACAATATCCAGGTTTATGTATATGTTTTAATACCACTCGCATGTCCAAAGTGTTCCCTCCAAGATTTTGAATAATAGTTGTGACGACACTCTATTATTTTCTTGACCAAAGACCAAAATTAACAATCTAAATACTACCTAACTACCCTGTTTGTTGCACTCAGCCCCTAGCCAATTGGTTCCTTCATCAGGTCAGACTTTAAAATGTTTCTATTCTTTGTATTTATGACCAAACATCTGCAAAACTAATAACATTCCCATCAGCCTCAGCTGAACTTCAAGTTAGGTGCTAATTAGCACATTTTATCACGTTAACATGCTAAACTAAGATGGTGAACATGGTAAACATTATACTGGCATCAACGTGGTAAACATTATACTGGCATCAACATGGTAAACGTTATACTGGCATCAACATGGTAAACGTTATACTGGCATCAGCATGGTAAACATTATACTGGCATCGGCATGGTAGCATTGTCATTGCTAGAATTTTAGCATGCTGAAGTTAGCATTTAGCTTAAAGCACTGTTGTGCCTTAGTGCAGCCACTAGCATGGCTGTAGACTCTTAAGGGCCAGTTTACTCCATCAGAACTGCTCGTTGAACCCTTTGTCTTAGAGAGGCTCAGTAGTTCAATAAAACAGCGGGACATTAGCAAATGTTTCTCACAAAAGAGTAAAGAATGCATTTGTTGAGGACTATTGTGGTGGAAAATGAGAAGATCGATGTGGACTATATGTGCGATTAAGGCCAAATTAACGGCAGCATGTGTGTTCATGGCAATGAAGGAACCCGGTGCATGGCTGACTAATGTGGTTTAAAAGTTTTTGAACAACAGTAGAGGTCTATGGCATAGAGGAACAGGATATATCAGGGTATCAGGCTTGGGATGCACACAGTACTTGCTAATATGATACACTTATTGTCGGTTTTGTATTTCCATGGGGTTTGTTGACAGTAAAAAAACACATAGCATATCATCAGACTTATCTTTTAATTATTTTCTGGGGTGGACAGACAGCATTTGGACCACAGGACACTAATACTGTTGACAATGATAAAAATGAAACTAATTATGTCAATCTGAATCTTCTCCCATCCAGACAGCCCCGTGTCCCCAATCAGACCAAATGCTCATGTTAGTTATTGTCTTCAGAAACAATGATAATCATACTATTGTTCTCCACTCACTGAATGTAGGCTGTGCTGTGGGGGGTTGGGGGTGATTAGGACTCGGTAGGGGTTTACGGGAAAGTGGGTTACAGAGGAGGAGGTCAGGATAGAAGAGCCATGTGGAATATTAAAGGAAAGCCACTCAGAGACAGTTGGTAAACCAGTCAGGCAGAAAACCAGTCAGCTGTGAAATCAGACTGTAAACAAAAACAAACTCTTGGCTGTGGCAGAAACTTGGAATGACATTGTAATTGAATCAGGGCATTTTAAATTGACTGTGTTGATTGACTTGCTAACCGGGAGTTAAACTGTAAAAGACTGAATGTCTGGGGAAATTTAGCATGCTTGCTACTGGTAATTTGCAGTTGTATGGTGGTCAAAATATAGTTATTGAACGGAGCTGAGATAGAATTTAAAATGGAAGTGCTGAAAGAAGATAAACATTTCAGTTTAAGTTGAAGTATTGAACGGGTTGAGTGGTAACTGTGTCAGTTACAGTGAACGTGCTGAAAGGAGTGATGAATTGAGTTGGAAATCTCAGCGTGTGTGTGGACGTTAGGAAAGAAATGAGTGCCTCTTGAAGTACATGCACAGAAAAAAGATGTGTGAAGTTTCAGCTGAAGTGGAAGCAATGAATGACATCAGTCATTTTTCAAGCAAAAATGACTAGAAAATGGTTTCAGATTCACCAGTGTGAGGATTTGTTGCTTTTCTCCGTCATGTGTGATAAAGCTGGATGTCTTTGGGCTTTGGACCCAACTGTTCCAACACAATAAGCGACATGAAGATGTCCCCTTAGCTCTATTAAATCGTTTTTAAATGTAAAATGTCAGAAAACAGTCAAATATAATTAAGTGATGAATCAAGAAAATTGTCGCCATTTCTTATTTATTTAAGTGAGTAGAATATGCTTTCCCAGAAAAATGAAAGTCTGTTTGTAGCCTCTTTATGTGTGGAATAGTTTCCGTTTAAGGTGAATTAAGCGCATGATATCATAGCAGGTCTGCCAGACAGCCTTACACCCCCCCCACCCCCCAGTACATATGCAAATCAGTGTGGCACAGGCTGACGTGTTGATGTGGGCATAAATCCTCGCCCAGCACAATAGTTACCCTGCACTTGGGGAGTGTGTTTGTGGAGTGATCTTTGTCTTAAACAGCCACAGATATTGTCAGTCTAAGTGCTCCTGTGGTGTGTGTGTGTCTCCATAGTGACCCCAGCCCAACCAATCAGAGGCTGAACAAGAATGTGAACAATGATCTGTCGCTTCGCCTTCACAACCTCTCCGTTCTCATCAGACACATCAGGACGTACTACCAGGTATGCATGCACACACACACACACACACACACACACACACACACACACACACACACACACACACACACACACACACACACACACACACACACACACACACACACACACACACACACACAAATTGCATAACACAGCAGCATTGATGGGTCAGACTTCACTACAGTGGCAAAGCATCTGTCCAGATTGTCATGATAATTTACTTTTTCTGTTCTGAGTGTCTGTCTTTCTGTGTGGAGATGCAGCTGTTTATGTATCCTCAGCTGAGTTACTTTGCCTCGAGGGTGCAAATGTATTTTTGCCTTTTTGCTGTCATCATTGTCATGTGTGTCTTCTGACATGTCTATTTTAGCTTAGAGGCCCTGTAGGCAAATGGACACAACAACACATTCCTATATTAAACCACATCAGAGTGTGTGTGTGTGTGTGTGTGTGTGTGTGTGTGTGTGTGTGTGTCACTCATGGGCTCATATTGACAATGGTATATATCAGTATGGATCAACCTTGAACTTTCTAACCAATCATTTTTTTAGTTGTCATGCTTGATGACCAATAATCTGCAGTGATCAATACTAGCAGGAGGTAACATAGTATGATCAGGTCAGTGGGCACAATGATCATGCAAACGTTATGCTCAGTGTGAGCATCTTTCACATAACATTACTATCGCTTACACTGCACTTTTCTTGTTCTTTGATGTTTGATTCAGTTCACTAAGACGATTTTGTAATTGGTGTCTGTAATAGTGCCTCCAAAAAGTTTGTCATAAAGAAAAATATGAATCGAAATTCTGCTTTGCATTGAAATGAGTACGTTTGGATTTAAATAATCCTGAAATGGTAATTGTGAATCTTACTGCTTCAGTGATGAATCAGTTTGCAGTCAGATGTCATTATAGATCATACTTAAAAGATGTGAGAGAAGAATAACCAATAGTCAGCCATTTTAAAGCAGAAAAGGTGTACATGGACTTAACAGAGCTGGTATAAGACTTCCTAAGAGGAAAGGATTACTATTTCCAAATGCAGCATAAATTGAACCATGTCTTTTTTTCCCCAAGAACACAGACCACCACTACTGTGACCACCGTGTTCCATGCCTTTTAACATAACCCTCTTTAAAAGGGGAAAAGGGTCAGTTGTCCCAGACCCTAAGCAAAAGTTTGTCTAATCCGGAAAAGATTTTCTTATTATCGAAGGATATTGAAGTATTGAGTTTTTCCAAGCTTGTAGAGTTTAGTACTTTGTTAATCCATCGTTCAAATAAAGGAGATAAAGAATGTTTTCATTTCAAGATTAGATGCCAAGCCAGTAAAATAGTGAACATAAAAGCCCTTTGCAAAAGGGAGATCATCATTATACAGTTAATCACTTTAAACTATTTACAGGCAGTATGGAGCTACTTTCCTTTACTGGATAACTTGTAGATTATGTACTGAGAGATGTATGTATTCTAATGTCATACACATCAGCCAGGGGATTAGGCTTCACAGCAGCCATGCTTGTCCACATGTTGTAGTTTAACATCCAGTGATATAACACACAGAATGAGTGACAACTGCGGTGAGACCCTGATAGAAGGATACTCAAAACACAACAGGTGCACTGGAGAGGCAACAGCAAGACAACCCCCCAAAAAGAGGATGGTTTTGCAGCTGGTGGCCACAGACAATTACTCTCTCCTTATCCTTCCTGACTGATTCTTCTCTAGTTTTGTGTTTTGCTAGTGTACAGTCACCACTGGTAGCATGGTGATGGTAGTGGTACCTGTAGCCTATTCAGTCCAGCTCCTCCAGGATGGCACATCCATACGTGCCGTCATAAGAAGGTTTGCTGTGTCTCCCAGCACAGTCTCAAGAGCATGGAGGAGATACCAGGAGATACATGAGGAGGGCTGGACAGGGCCGTAGAAGGGCATCAGCCCAGCAGCAGGACCAGCGGGCTGCTGGTGTGCATGTTTCTGACCAAACTGTCAGATGAAATCCTCAGATCCGTTGTCAGACTTGACGCTGGTGCAGTGGGCCCTGGGTTCCTCTTGGTGCAGGACAATGCCTGGCCTCATGTGTAGGCAGTGCCTGGATGATGAAGGCATTGATGCCATTGACTGGCTCTCATGTTCCCCAGACCTGAATCCACCTGAGAACCTCTGGGACGTTATGTATCCGACGTCGCCAAGTAGTGCCACAGACTGTCCAGGAGCCCAGTGATGCTTTGATCCAGGTCTGGGAGGAGATCCCCCAGGACACCATCCACCGTCTCAACAGAGTAGTAGTTGTAGATGATGAGAGTTGCCGTGATGAAATTCACGCAAGTTGGATGGTCATTTAAATTTTGTACTTTGATCTCCAGTGTGATTTTTGAATCCAGTCCTCAGTCAGTTGGTGATTGTGGTTTCCAGTGACCGTTGTTACTTCATTTTGTTCTCAACGAATTACACAATGTACAGTAAAGATCTTGATCTTGAATCTTAAGTTTTCATCGAGATCAGATGTGTGATTTAAGCAGTGCATGGATGTGTGTGGATGTCTTCCGAAAGCAAATCACAGCATTTGGTGGGAGGCATAAATCCTTTGATTTATGCAAAAGACACACTTAGATAAGGAGCTAAGACGCAGTTGATTTGGTTGAGCTGCAGTCATGTCCTGCTGACACGCACACACTTCCTCTAAGCTCTGACCCCACACAGTGATGGGAGTGTATTGCTTGCTTGTAATGTTTGCTTGTAGTTGTTGCTGTTTTTAATCTCTAGGAAGATTATTTGATAGCATGACCCTATAAACCATGTGTCAGCCTTTTATATTTGCTTAAATAACTTAATGTTGTACTTTATTAGCCACAAATTGCACTGTAGGGGTTATTTATGTTTTAGATGGATTTAACTTTTTACTGATGCTCAGAAGGTCTGATACACCTTAAGCTTTTACTAGGTTTAGGGATGGTAATATTGGTGGGTGATATTGTATTTAGAAAACTGCCCAGTAGACATTTGGGGAGTAGGGTCATATATTTATATGGCTCAGAGGTGGGCGGCTTGAGGCCTGAGCCAGCCCAAAACTATAAGCTTTAACACAAAGGAAGGTTTTTAGCCTAATCTTAAATGTAGAGAGGGTGTCTGCCCCCTGAACCCAAACTGGGAGGAGAGTCCACAGGAGAGGAGCCTGATAGCTGAAAGCTCTGGCTCCATCACTACTTTAGAGGACTTTAGGGACCACCAGTAGGCCTGCAGTCTGGGAGCACAGTGCTACAGACGCAAATGTTCCTGTAGTTGCGTCACTCACTTAAGGTGCCTGAAAGGCTATCCCAGTAAATTACTGGGAACCATGTCTGAAAGTGGCTTAAGATGTTTGATATCATGTAATTCACGAATACAGGCCTGGATACTGATTTAAAGAAAATGACGACAATTTAAATTACATAGATATTATCCTTAAGTCCCACCAAACAGAGATGGCCATTATTTGGTTTTTGGTGATGCCAAACAGAAAGCGCCTCAGATGAAAATCTGAAAAAATACTTCAGTATAGCATTAAATATATATCTAGCTCCTGCAGATCACCCAATTAATACCACATTTGCTGCTGAATGTGTGTTTGTGTGTGTGTGTGTGTTCCTGCATGCACGTGCATGAAAACTATATGAAGTGGGTCATTCTGGGCAGTATGAGGTTAATCTGCCTATGGTTGTTAATCTCCAACCAACAAACACTCAGCCACGGACACATGCATGCAAACATCTCATAGAATAACCTTAAGTCAGTGAGTTGTGAGCTTTAGAATGGTACTTCATTTCAAATCAGCTGCAAGAACAAAACACAGACACAGACAGGCACACGTACATATCCAGCTGTTCATACGGGGCTGGGTGTTGGCTTTCCCCTAATTAGAGGATGTCACAGCAGAGATCCAGGCTGATCCCATGATTCCTCCCAGTCTCCCTAGTGACAAAGCACCAATCCTTTGGGGAGGGGTGGGTGTGTGTGTGTGTGTGTGTGTGTGTGTGTGTGTGTGTGTGGGTGTGAAAGAGAGAGGAGTCTGTCGTCTCTCCTCTGTTCCCAGTACAAAGCACAGTAACCTGATATCACAAGCTTGGAATACTCTGGGTTTTCTGTGTAACTGGTCCATCCAATTGCTGGAATAAGTAACTGATCAACTCATCAGTTTACAGTGCACAATATTTATTATTATTGTAAATGGAAAACCTTTTTGCTGTATTGTCTTTTGGTCAGGAAAAATAAGCAATTTTGTAACAACAGTTGTCATTATTTTTTGACACTTTGACACAGGCTAAAGACTCATGCAGTACACATGGCAGTTTAAATTGCATACAAATTAATGATGGGCAGTGTATAAGAGGAACACCGCTAGAGATATTTGGCATGTTTTATAGACTGTATAATTTATTCATGTCACACAAGAAACTGAGGCAGACAGTGCTACAGGAGCAAATAACAAACAAATGAATTGTTGGAAAAAAAGGGCTGCTATAGGTTGGTGGGGTTGCAAGTATTTACAAGCTGTCGATGGCAATCAAACAAGCATCGTATTTTATCACCTCAGAATAAACATACATCATTATAAGGGCTTTTTGAGAATGTGCTCAAGCTGTGACACAAGTAGATCTGTTGTTGGCCTGAAAAGAGAAAAAAATCACAATGAAGACATCACTGTGTCAATCAGTGACTAGCTGACGAGAAAAGCCAAGAGGGCCATTTATTTGTTCTGACCGTCATTCTGTCTGATCACAGAGCGTCTATAATACTCTAACAATGTCTGAGTGTGACAGCTCTTGCATGTAGAAGTGTGAAACTCTGGCTCTTGTGAAAGAGATTTTACTGTTGTGTAGTCTTTCTCTCGCCCCTTTCCCCTCTCACTTTACCCTCCTTGGTTACCGTGGGAACTGCAGAACAAAGCCTGTATGGGATGTTTTGAACTCCATATCCTCTGGCCTACTTTGCACATACACACACCCTGGCCAGATGGATTGCAATATTCAGTTTGTGTGCATCTGTGTGCACGTGTGTGTGTGTGTGTGCTGACCCTGGTCAAAGTTGTCAATAGAGTTTTATTGCCCCAATGAACTGCCATTGCCGCTGTCAGGAATGGCTGCAGTTTTGTGTGTGTGTGTGTGTGTGTGTGTCTGTGTGTGAGGAGTGAGGCGTGAGGCAGGAACGTGATGCAAAGTTGGCTTATCTTTTGGTTTTTACCTAACTTAAGGTACTGTGTGTGAGTATTTGTGTATGTGGTCACTCTCAACCCTTTTGATTTGTAAAAGGCTCAGAGACAGAGTGCTAATGTTCCCTGAGTCAATAGAAAAACCACAAAGAGGAGAAAGAAAAGAAGAGCAGTTACTATGGAGGAACCAGTGAGCCTTGACTTGTCTCCTCTGTCAGTCAGTCATCTGATAAAAAAGTTTCTTAGGAATGAAGTAGTGTTAAGTACTAAACATTTATTTTTATAGACACCAATAGATCTTGTAGATATATAGATAGTAGAACTGTTTTGACCTACACAAATATTTGTTGTCCTTTTTGTCTGTCAGTCAGTCAGTATATTCTTACAAAATGACTGTGTCCATTACTGTGCCATCACTATGGATCTAGATTCAGGTTACAAACTGCCAATTATTATTTTCAATAAACTTAGTGGTTTTGTGGAGCCTTTGCAGACCGACGTGGTCCGAATGTTTTCTAATTGATGTGCTTTTAATCTTTCATTACTCAATGTTATTGTTGACTTCATTGAAGTATTCATTGATTCTTCACATGCACCTGTTCGCCATGGTGAGAGGAGATTTTATTGAAATGTCTTCTTATTCACAGCATCATACAAGTGCAGGGCACAGAAGTGCTGTTTGGGCAGGAAGCCTGAATGGATCAGAAAACATTGCTGATGTCGGCCTGTAAAGCCCACTGAGATATTATATGTGAAGCTTAGCTGTATAAATAAATGTGACTTGATGCATCCAAAAGGAACTAGTGCAGAGCTTCTCCAGAGGAGAGGAGTTGGAATTTGAAGCAGTGAAAGTGGTGAGAAAGTTGTGGAACACAGACCATAGCAGCTCGGTTTAAGTCAGATCTGCTGTTAGCTGCCACCATTTTATTGATCTCGGATTAGAAATGTGAGCCCAGTGTGTTAGTGGGCCACAGATTTAGGCCTTGTGTGTGTGTGTGTGTGTGTAAATGGGTCATGTAGCAAGTTGTATTGATTCCTTGTCAGTTTTAAGTGTTAGATCCTGCTGGTGATGTCGGTGCAGGAAAGTATCAATAGATCTGAGCTATCACTAATGCACACCCACACTCACACACACATACACACACACACACAACACACACAGAGCAAAAGTCAGAAAAGTATGCATTTTAATCAGAAATAGACATTCACCTTATTCACACTGTCTTAGTATTTAATGTGTGCACACTGACATCGTGCTTGCACAAAAAATAAAATCTAAGGTTGTTACAGTAGCCAGAGAGCAGAGTGTAAGTCTATCTGTGTCATCTATAATAAATAACCAGCTGGTTAGCTCTGACCTTAGCCGTGCCATTAAAGCCACACTCTTTTTTTTTTCTGAATGGAAACGCCAACTTCACAGAGCTCTATCGCAACTGACATGTTAATAGAGGTTGTACTTTGCTGTGTGAGGTTTAAGCAGTTAGGGATCGGATAAGGTGAAACTCATGGAACGTTTTAGTGTGGAAATGTTTTGGACCTTTCCCATTCCTTTTCTATAAGACAGGAATGTAAGAACGTACAGTATGTGACACATGCTAGGTGTAAATAGTTAAATGGCAGAGTCATATTGGCTATGGCTATGGCCAGACTAACTAGAGCTAGAAAGGTAAAGGAGCCTGGTTTGCTGGCCCTGCTCTGACTGCTGTGTGTCTGTCTGACCAGTAGATGGGCACTTCTGTGTGGTTTATCAAATTAAAACATTGATAAAACACCAGAGCAGTGTGCTGTGTTGGGCTCTTGTGAAATAATTATGGTAATGGCACATCAGGATGTTTGACCACGTTATACAGTATAGTAAATCTGTTATTCCAACACAGCTCCACTACCCATATGCAATACATGAACTAAAATATTTTTTATTACACATACTGCACTTGAATAAAGTTATACAGTCATTGCATGATTTTAAAGCTTGTTTTGAAGATGTAATGATTTTATTTTGATTTTGACCAATAGTAATAATGAGGCTGACACCATGTTGTTACAGACAAAGACGATTCACACATTCAAAGACACATTCTCGTTATATCCCCTGTAGTGCAAACACATTTCTTATGCATCCAGTGACCTTGTGGTCATGTCCTGAGTGCTGTGCCATTCTTGGGGGGCATCTATATAACAGCACCCAGTGCATCTATGTTCCATACTGCCTTCATGTTCTGCAGTGTCTGCTGTCAAAGCTACACCCTGTTTGGGATAACTTAAAATCCTAGAGTATGATTTAGTGCAGTGTGGGATATGTCAAGCTAGTACACCATGGCTTTAATTTGCTCACACCCATACGAATGATGATGGACCCCTCAAGGGACTGTGCAAGCATGGTGCATGGTGGATTACCTTGCAACTGATTGCACAATCCAAACAGAATGATTATAAATTGTACAACACCCACTGATTATTAAACCATGAACAATTAATACTAAGTCTGTCATAACGCTAATGCTATGTCGTTTTTAGTGGAGCCAGCTCTGCTGGGGCTTAGCCTGACAAGATGAGAGTCTCAGATGTACTAAAATGATGCCAAATAGGAAAAAAAAAGAAAAGGTGAAACATTTTTCAACTCCTAACATCATGGTTTTTCTTCTGGCATCACCAATGCAACATTTGGGCAATTTCTCACCCGACTAGTGGCCAGAATAGAAGAAGAAACTGTGTTCCTTTTTTACTTCAATTTTGTTTTCTGGTTCAGGAGATATATTTTGAATAGTAGCAGTCCATCGTAGTGATGGACTGGAAAACCACCACCAAATCTCATGCAAAATATCATCCCTCTTGCCCTTTGAGAGTGTATTTAGTGTTTAGTTAATAGTTGTTGGTTGACCTCATCTGCAATGTGTCTCAGTGAAACAAACTTCTTGGCAAAGCTGCCAGACGGACTGTGTGTGTTAGCTGAATTCCTGCTGTGCCTTAAAGACATCTGGTAGCCAGCTCACATGTTTTATTCAGACTTCACACTGTTCTGTGTGTGTGTGTGTGTGTGTGCGACAGAGACAGACAGAGAAAGAGGTTGGATCTCTCGTTACCTGCTGGTATATACGCCAGTGTAACAGTATCTACAGGTATTGCACTACCACTACACTCACCACCTCAAAGCTGCCTGTGCAGCTCAGTTGTAACTATGGTGTAAGCTGATAGGACATTTATTTGCCTGGTTAGCAAATGACATTCTAGACCAGAGCCCCATATCTAATTAAGCTGTGACGGCGACTGAACATACAGTAAACAGCAGCACATTTAGGAAGTGTTGAAAGTTTTTTCGAGTTCATTTTGCTCACATGTGAGTTTTGATGTCTTTCCCTATTGTGAGAAGGTGTGTATGCGAGGTGTGTGCTGTGTTTTTGAGTATATTATTCCAGCCAGCCCTTCCCTGCTGACAGTCACTTCCCTCATCCTCAAACACCCAGATCTCACACACACACACACACACACACTATTAGTACATTTTCCTTCTCCTTAGCCAGGGGTCGTCAGCATGTCTCCTCCCATGCGTCCTTTCTGTAAAACTAATGTCTTCCTATGCGACCTTTATTCCCCTGTAATGTATTCTCATTTTAAAAGAACTTGCTTTTGCAGAAACATGAGCTAATTTGCACGTTTGCGTCTCTTAATTCAGTGTATTTGATTAATTAGAGATCATACTTAAGTTAAATATTTAAAGTGCTTTTATTTGTGGCATGTTTTGTTGGCCTGTCTGGACAATCAGGTATGCGTTGGGAGTCAGAAGAGGATATTCTGGCATGGAAAGCATTCCCTCCTAGTGGGCTGTTTCTTTCCTGACTCACACACACACACACATGCGCACACACAGTCTGCAGGGTGTTTCCTGTTGGCTGCTTGCCAATACACACATGCGCACAAACATGTAGGCACACGAGTCTGGGTCAGTTGGTGGCTGGACTTTGATTCATTTCTAGAAAAGTGTGTTTTTATCAAAGCTGGTCAGCTCTTGTAAAAACATAAGCAGCACCAGTCCGCTGTCCGCTCTGCTTCCACACTTCTACACCGCAGCAAATAAGCTGCTGTTAGAGGCTCAACTAGAAGTCAGTTGTCAGGGAGTTTTTGATTTCACGTAATATTTCTATTTTTTTAGAAACACTTTTAAATGACTGTGTACAGTCCTACAGATTTGGTGGCATAATTTATATCATCGGCAGATTTGAGCTTATCGCAGATGTTGAGGCATATAAACTAGCCAACAAGCCACAAGAAAATGTTAGAAGTAATTTAGAAATGGCGTCTTCATCGCATAGTTTATCCACCAGGTAGCACAGACAAGTTCATTTTTAAGTTGTAAAATCTACCCCTCATTGCATATTTTAACCACAATTATTCATTTATGGAATCTGTCTGGAAAATGTTAATGTGTTTTTTGTATTGGCCCTGGAATTGTTGTCAGATTTTTTTCATTCTCAGTTATGGAAGTCCAGTCCCATGGACAGTTTCTAGTGCTCCTGCAGTGTTTATCAGTAATACTGCCTTTTGCAAAGTTCATCATTATGACCATAACATTGAAAATTTATTTTTTCTTAATATCTGCCCTCCAACCTCCTTTTCTCTGCTACAGGAGACTTTACAGCAGTTAATAGTCATGCCCCTTCCTAACATCTTGTGCATCGCCAAGGATCCGATATCAGGTAACACACTCTCCCACACATCACAAACCTTATTGCTAATTAGGTCCTTCATATTTCCATTACGTCCTTGTCTGTGCTTTAATAGAAATGCATTATATGTGTGTCTATTTATGTTTCATCTTCAACTTGGATTCTGCTCCCATGACATCATTTTAAATACTGGTCTTTTGGAGAATTTCAATTATTGCTGCATGAGCTTGGGAACTTTGTTTTTACTGCAGATGTTATGATGCATATTAGTCACAGCATTAGTTGATTAGTTTATAGCTATAGTTAGTTTTGAACTTTAATATGCAGCAAAGTTAATAATGCCCTGCTTGGCCTTTTGGAAGCATGAAGAATCAGGACTTTATTCCCATCCTCCTGAATTTTGGGTGTCTCGGTGTGGTAAATTGGTGAATTTAAAGAAAATGTGTATGTGTTGCTATCTGGATATGACATAAGCTGTATCGAGATATGAGATTTTGGTCTATTGCACGGCCCTACAGTCACACTTGGCTGCAGCTAAATATACTGTATCCCTGTCTTGAGGTGTAAAACCTCAACCTTTAGGTAATTTCTTTAGACATAATGCTTCAGAGACATGATTTTTATTCTCCTTGTCTCTTGTAGTGATTTTTTTATTATCACTTTAGTTCAGCTGTATCATGGTTGCTTGCATTTGAAGCCTATGTTTCTATGTTTTTTTTTTTTTCTCTAGCTAAGAGCATGGAGGAGTTGAAAAGACTTTTGTTGCTGATCCTAGGCTGCGCTGTCCAGGTAATACACACATACTCACAAACACACACACACACACACACGCCGTAACACAGCAGCTTACTGTACCACCCAGTCTCTCCCAGGAAGTGCAGTTGTGTTTAGTTTTGCATGTCTGAGCACAGCCGTTCAGTTTTTCTGCTGATTAGGTGCAGGGTGGAACTAGATGTGGGTGGGACCGCAAGATCAAAATGCACATGGAGTCACATCAGTGGTTTATATGCAGTAATAACCATTATGGCACTATATCATGAACATGCTCGGTATTGGTCAGCGTAGTGTGACAGGTTAAGAGCCTCGCTTGAGGGTATTATAACAGTTGTTTAAATATTTGTAGAAGTTAATTGTGTCAACAACAAGTTTGGGAATGTAAACATTTTGAAATCCATACTTAGCAATTAACTTAATTTAACTAGTACTAACCAGATGTGGCGAGTTAATTGTTAATCAAAGAGGAGGGGCTAGTCATGTTGGAGGTGCAGGTGATTTCTCTGTCTGCGTGTTTGTTTGTTTAGCTCTTTGTTGTCTTTCATTTCCACCTCTCCCATGGCTCTGAACCCACCAAACAGTTTCTCACATCTTGCCTTTTTTCTTCTCTTCCTTTGCTTGCAGCCATTCTGTTTCTCTCTTCCTCACTCCCACCTTTCTAATCTCCCTCCCTTTCTTTCAGTATTCCTTCCTTTTGTCTACCTCCCTACTGGTACTGGTTTTACTGGTTCCAGGAAAGAGGAAGGCCACGAGGGAGCAATGAATGGAAAGGAGGATAGAGCCACATGAAAAATGTTTTTGATGCTGTACTAAATAGACGCAGTGGTAAAATAAACATGTGCCAAACAAACTAACATTCTTCATCAGGCCACATTTCCCACAGTGCTGTTGTGCTTGACATTAATCTAATGGCAACATAGAAAAACATCATCAACCACAATTGTCTTCAAATGTATCTCCTTTGTGTGTGTGTGTGTGTGTGTGTGTTTCTGTATATGTCTGCGTGTGCATCAGTGTGAGCGCAAAGAGGAGATGATAGAGAAGATCAAGCTGCTGGACATTGAGACCCAAGCTGCTATCGTCTCTCACATCCAAGAGGTCAGTGGAGCACAATGCTGTCCTAGGGTGGATTAAACCAGAAATAAATGTAGAATGATTTGTTGTGGTGTTGTCCCACTGATATCATCACTGAACATGATGAATAACTAGGATCTAAGTTTAACAACTTCAACAGCATTTCACATTCGTCATCGGTGAATGGGGTTTGTTCACTTGTCATGGAGAGGATCATGTGATCTAAATATGTAGGTAATTACATCGACAGTCTGGTAAAAGATAGCACATATTGGTAGCAGACATCAGGTGGGGGAGAAGCTGTTGTTGCATTAGCTGCAGTCATTAGCTTTCCCTAAGTCTGCTCACTACAACCTCCTAGAAATGCCTCAAACCGTGTGTATTCATTTGCCTCAATGCAGCACGAAGCATGTCAAACATCAGCAGACATCAGAGAACAATCACAGCTCGGTCAGCAGTAATCAGTTTAAACAGTCTGTCCAATTTGTTATGCATTTGATACTTAATATAGCTCCTTCCTGTTTTCAGACAGCTTCTTTATTTATTTCAGGCCAGCTGTATCAAGCTAGCTTAGCTCTTTACTTCTCTGAGAGGCTATTATCTGCTGAATGATTTACTAGTTAACCTCTCCAGCCCCACTGATACCCCAGTGGACAAGCATTGTTCAAACACACAGAACCTCAGTATCTTAATTTTCTGTTACGATCCTGAGGTGTTCAAATATGTCAACAAGTAAAGCCGATTTACAATAGTAATCAATATTTAAGTAATTTGAGATTGAACATTCTTGAATATTCTTTTCTCATCTATCTTACCAATAGATATAATAAAGTGGATATGTCCTATGAAATGTTGTCAGACAGCACAGAAAAATATTTTATCTGAATTTGAAGTTATTTTATCAGCTAAACATTTAAGAGAAATATTGTGGTTAAATATACAGTGGTCCTACTTAATGCAAGGAGGAACCCACTACACTATTATGTACACACAAGTCAACTTGTGCTGTATTTTGCTACATTATAATTTGTGTGTGCGTATCTGTGTATTGCAGGTGACACATAACCAGCTGAATGTTCTTGACCTGTCCTGGCTGGAGGAAGGATCAGAGTTCGTACATGAAGAGCTGGAACCTCTGTCCCGAAACATGGCTGCGTCGCTACAGCAACTGATTAACCAGAGAGACAAAGCCAGCGAGGTAGTGAGACTCACACACAACAAACACTGTCAGGCTTCTCTTGGTATTTTATTAAGAATGATCACACATATAGAACAAAAGTATGCCTATAGCATTATTTCAAAGGGAAAACAAGAATTGAATGTGAATTTATGAAAAACACTTCTGCCTCTTAGGTGATTGTGGATCTGACCCAGGAGAGAGACTACTTGTTCAGTCAGCAGCCGCAGGAAGGGTGCAGGAACTTGGGCATGAGCAGCCCAGAGCGTGGGCGGGGTTCTGGAGGCGTGGGAGAAAGTAATGGTGGATCTGCTGCGATTGTGTCTGGGCTGACCAAAGAGGAGAGGCAGCATCTATCTGTGGAGCTTGCTGATACCAAGGCCAAGCTCCGCAGATACAGACAAGAACTGTGAGTCAAACTCAAAACCTGGATGGTGGTTCAAGAACCTATACCTTACCCATATCAAAGAATTTGGACTCAAGTTGGACTGTGCCTGCTCAGGGAGCTGACCAGTTAGAGCTGTCTGGCCTTTCTGGGAGGGGGGGCTTTGACATGAGCTAAATTAGAGCACTCAGAAAGAGTGCGTAAAGCACTATGAGAGTATGAGAAAAATAATTTGGACATTACAGCAAACATATTCTAATAGGACCCCAAATACAAGTATGAATCTGAAAATGAGCCTAAAATATATCTCCTTTAACAATGTAATCATATGACTAGTGTTATTTGTATTGTGTTGTATTATATTGTTTCTGTGGGGCTACGGAGACAAAGCTCCCCATGTGGCTGAAGTAGTAGCTCATCGCATACTGTTACACAGTCCAAACAGTGGGTGTCTCGGGTCTAAAGCTGAACTGTGGTTATACAAGCAGCAGCTGGAAGTCATTATACATCCAACATAGCTTATTATGCTGTCTAGTTCTGATAGATCTTCAATGTAATCACATAAACTATACACTCCCATATTACACACAGTCATTCTGCAGAATATACTGTCTAGGTTACTTTACCTACATATATACTATATTATTTTACAGAGATCTATTAAGACAAGTCTATCGTATGTATCTCCACTCTCATCACTGTTAGTTTTCCTTCAGTTACTACCTATCTAGACATTACCGGGGTGTGGCCCTGATTATACAGTACAACATAATGATGGATTGTAAAACTTTTAATGTGAAGCTGAACTGTTATTTGTGCATGTGTGTGTTTTCAGGGAGGAGAAGACAGAGCAGCTGATGGATTCAAAACATGAAGTTGAGAGTCAGAGTCAGGAGTTACAGAGACTGAAACAGGAGGTCAGCACCCGTTTATAACCAATTGTCTCAGATCTGTTTGACTAGAGGAAAATGATTGGGTTGGGGATGAAGAAAAGCAGATTGGAGTTCATTGTTTCTGTCTAAGACTGGAGATAAACTTCTGAATTTTTGTCTCATTAATTAGAGGCAGTTATGATTTGTCAATTAAAATGACAGACTACAAGCATTAACATACATTAATGTTTTATTTATACTAAAAAGCTGAAATAGTTTTGAATAGTTTTGTAGCAGTTTTCAATTCAGTTCAGTTCAGTTTTATTGTCAATGTATGATTTATAGTGGAAATAGACCCAATAATGCAGATCTAAATCCTGAATCTACTCATGTTGGTGCCGTTACTGCTGTCTGTGTGTGTGTGTGTGTGTGTGTGTGTGTGGGGTTCAGAACCAGTCACTGTCTTGTGAGGCTCGTTCGGTCAGAGTGTACCGGGACGAGGTAGACTCGCTGAGGGAAAAAGCGGCCCGGGTTGACCGGCTTGAGACTGAACTGACCAGATGTAAAGAGAAACTCAATGATGTTCACTTCTACAAGACCAGAGTGGAGGTACACATACACAGCTTCACACTACACGATGCGATTAACCATCATATTAAGGACTGCTGCATCATGATGCATCATGTAGCAGTGCTTTACATAGTTATGGTATATTTTCATACTACATATATGACTACTGCATGCTGTGTTTGCTGCTTAAGTTGATACACCAGATTGACTGTATGATTTGCATGAACACTTCATACAAGATCATAACTCTAACTGGCATGGATATGCTTTGTGTTATAAACACACTATAAAGCCAGACCCAGCAGCTGGTGCTGGCAGTTCACTTATTGTGTTTGTGTGTCTGTATGCACGTGTGTGGTCATTCAGGAGCTTCGCGAGGACAACTTGACTCTGATGGAGACTAAGGTGCTGTTGGAGGAGCAGCTGTCAGCCTCCAGGGGACGCTGTGATAAACTGCACACATTGGAGAAAGACAACCTGTTACTACGAGCTAAAATACACGACCTGGAAATGGTATTACACTATTACGCTTTCCACAATTAATTAGTCAGAATGTCATGCAAACGCTATTTTAAAAGCTTTTAAAACAGCACATTTTTTGGCATGAATGTATTTATTTGTTTTATAAAAGCAATAGTTCAATTTGCACAATACCAGCCCCAAATATCTGAACAAAGCAACCATATGAATTATACATGAGGACATACTTTTTATTTCATTTTATTTCCTCACATGTTAGCACAAAATATTGTGTATTAGCACCTACGTATTAAACTGTTACCATTTGATTTGCTAATATCTATGCCTGTGTGTGTGTCTGTGCGTGTGCGCACATGCATTGTATAGGAAAGGGACAATGAACGTCAGAGGTTGGAGGAGCTGGTGGAGGAAAACATGATGCTGGAGATCGGACAGAAGCAGAGTATGAACGAGTCAGCTCATCTAGGCTGGGAGCTGGAACAGCTGACCAAGAACCATGACAACTCTAACACAGAGAGTAAGGCACACATACTTTTTATTCTTTTCCGTTCTGTTATATCCTGTTCTGTTTCCATGTCTGGAAGTGGCTTTCCCTCTCTTTTGTCAAAACTGAAGTATCTCTGTCTGCTGCAGCTCGTAAGTCATTGGTCCACGAGCTGAACGAGTGTGTTTCCAGCCGGTTGTTGAAGCTGGAGAAGGAGAACCGGGAACTCCAGACATCTATAGAAGGACTGAAAGAGGAGAATCACCTCCTGCAGGAGCAGCAGCTCCACACCCAGGAGCTGGACAGGGAAAACCAAAGCCTCAGCAAGAAGGTTGGACACCTGAATGTGTTAAAGCCCCCTGTTCAGTTCAGTGTGGTGTTGACACCGTCTGGGTTTGCAAAATATATCTGGGTTTTTAAAATAATAGATTTGTATCTATCTATAACTTGTCACTCAATTGCATATTACTAATAACTACAGTACCTTTATCTTGTTTGTTTGATTGTTAGTTGGAGCGTCTTCAGGTTTTATTGGACCAGGAGAGACTGACCAATCAGGACATGGAGTCTCTGGGAGAGGAATTGTTGAAGGAAAAACAGAGTCAAGAGAGAGGAATGCACACTCTAAGGGCAGAGAAGGACAGACAGGTAGTTAACACACACACACACACACAGAAGCTCAGGTAAGACATTATTAAAGTTGGTTTTAAGTTAACGCATCCTTTGTTGATGCCCAATTTCTGCTCCTGTCCAATCAGATCTCAGAGTTGGAGAGTGAGAAGCAGCACCTCTCTGACACGGTGGCATCCCTTCAGGAGCGCGCTCAGTCAAATAACGAAGCGAGGGTCCGCGAGGTGGAAGCAGAGAACTGTCTACTTCACCAGAACATCACTGACACCAGCTCCCGATTGGCCAGTTTAGAAACCCAACTCAAACTAGCCAACGAGGAGGCAGAGAGGCTGAGGGAGAGGGCAGGGCGTTGTGAAGAGGTGGAGAGGGAGGTGGCAAGGCTTGAGAGGAGCAGGGACGCGCTGAAAAGAGAAGTAATAAAATAATATATATATTATATGAAGAATATATATATGGATGGATAGATGAATTGATCCAAATATTGATAAGAGATATGCTCCTCTATTTTGCTTCCAGGTGGCTTCCCTGCGTGCATGCAGTGAGCGGTCAGAGGTTCTAGAGAGGCAGATCTCCTCCCTGGAGCAGGAGGTGCACAGGCTAAAGCGGGAGGCAGAGGAGGCCCAGCGGGAGCTGCAGAGACTGGGGAGGCACGAGGTGGACAACAGTGTGCTGTCAAAAGAGAACCTGGACCTGCGCTGCTCCTTGGAAAACCTGCGCTCCTCATCTGTGCAGCTGGCCACCCTACAGGAGGAGCATAAAGAGGCACAGAGAGAGACACAGGAGCTGCAGAGGAGACTGGAGGAGGCCAAAGAGGAGGCACAAGGAGAACGGAAGAGGGTAGAGAGGCTTGAGCTGAACGTGGCAGCTCTGAACCAGGAAAAGCATTGCTTAGAGGAGGCAGTACAGAGGAGCAAAGAGGAAAGGGAAGAGGTGGAGAGAGAGAGCAGGGAGACGCAAGCCAAAGAAGACGAACTAAGAAGGGAAGTAGAAGAACTGAAGGAGGAGAGGAGAAGAAGGGAGGAAGTTGACATAGAGAGAAGGAAGCTTCAGGTGGATCTGGAGCAGTCAGAGAAAGACAGAAAGCATCTGCAGAAGGAGAGCTGGAGGATCAGAACACTGCTGGAGGGTAAAGAGACGGAGCTTGAAGAGAAAGTCAGGAGGTTGGCTACAGTGGAGAAAGAGGGCGTGGCTCGGAGTAAGGAAGTAAATAGGCTGAAGGAGGTGCAGGTCAAAGCCAAGGAGTTGGAGAGGGAGAACAAGGAGCTGCAGAAACAGGCAACTATTGACAAGAGGACTCTGGCTACTCTGAGAGAGGTGAGAGGAAAAAGCTTCTAGACTTGTCAAGACACAAAAAGATCTTCAAAATAGTTTATGAACTTCTCCATCTCAGCTTAATAGTTGAGATTCAAACTTTATTCTTGACCTTGTAGCAGCACCACAAGGCCCATTTAGGGGCTGTTCTGGAGCCTTCACTTCACATGAGCGTCCTCTGCAGGAGCAAGCATGGATGGGAAGTCCTTAAAAGTGCTCCGAAAAATGGAAAACCACTGTTTGCAAAAGTGCAAAATGAACTCAACCTCAAAGCAGAACATTATTGAGTAACTAAGTCCAATATATTTGGTAGATAACAGTGACTGGTATATATTCAGTTTTTAATACAAATACAAATACTAATATCAGCTCAATTTTCAGACTGACTCACACTATGCAGTGTTCTAACCCAGACATGCATTTTATAATATGAAAACGTTGATGTGTATTCAACAACAGTTTCAATGGTCGTGTGCTGTGTGTCTTCATGTGTGCAGGAGTTGGTGTCAGAGAAGCTGAGTGTTCAGCAACAGAGTGTTGAGTTAGAGAGACTCAATGAAGAACTGGAGAAGATCGGACTGAACAGAGAAAAACTTCTCCAGCAAGAGCACACACTGGAGGACAGGTAGTTTTCTCTAGTATGCTGGTTATTTTTGCCCCATTCTAGGGCTACTAATCAGATTTGAGCGATTTCATGCGTAGAAATGAATTTAATGTCCCGATTAGTAATGATGTGTAATTGTTTTCTTTTTTTTGTATATCAGCAGATACAGGCTGCTGGAGTCTCGACTAGAGGAAACTGTCCAACAGACAATGAAGATTAAAGAGGACAAAATCTCCTGTCTAGAAAAGAAAGTAGAAGAGAGCAACATAGTCAAGGCTACACTACGTGCTGAATTAGCCACTGTGAGGACATGCACATACTTTTTTTATAAAAGATCTGTCCAAATTCCTAAAAACCTTTATTTCTTGAAAACTTCTCCTGTCATACTGAATATATACAATAATAAATGTATAAATAAATAAATCAACCATCGTACAAAAGTGATAAAGTGATAATCAGCTTCAATGCTTCACTCACAAAGTGAGCATTGAAATGGATTAATGATTTTCTACATAAAAGGAATGTGTCAAATGGCCCAAACAGCTCATAAAGCATAAGCTTGGTATTTATTACATAAATAGACGTTAAATTATGAAAAAGAAAGAAGCATTTCCTCAATTATAATTTTTTAGTGTCAAAGACTAAGATTGAGTTGACATTATTTTGCTATATGGATTAGGAACTCTTTAGATGAGTATTCTATTAGCAATAATCTCTTATGAGGTGCTTTATTGTAGAGTTTATTACAATGCGTTCTTTTCTGCCGTAGGCTCGTCACGCAGTGTCCGCCCTGCGCCTTCAACAGGAGGAGGAAGAAAACCACAACTCCCTGGAGCGCTCAGGGAGTAACCGGGGTCAGGGGTCAGCCACTGCTGAACTGCTACGAATCAAAGATCATCTTATCGATGTAGAAAAGAATGTAAGAGTTTCCTATTTTAATTCCTCAATAAAAAACTCAAGGTACACCATTTCTTTATTTTTATTTCAAAACTCTACAAATCATTGTTTCTGTGTTTATGTAGCATATTGGATGTTTTTATCATTTTTATTTTGCTCATAATGTGCCTTTTTCCTATGTACACTACATATTCTTTTATAATTAGTATATTAAAGGTTACCTGTACCATTATTAGACCATTGTTGCCACAGGAATGACTTGATGTTTGATGATAATTTTTACCATTTTGTTTTTTTCTTTTCTTTCAGTAGGTTGAGTCACTAATTATTTTGGTGTCATTATTTCCTCCAGAATGCCTCCCTGCAGACGGAGAGTAGTCTATTGAAGGATCAGCTCAAACAGCTGGAAAATCAGAACACATCTCTTAACAGCCAGATGGTGGCACTGCAGCGACACACCACCACCCTGCAGGAACAGAATTCAGCCTTACATACACAGACAGCAAAGCTACAGGTGAACAAAATACTATTCAGTCTAAGGTGGCTAATAATGACGGTAACATCATTTATATACACGTGGGTTCTATTTTACCACGTTTTTTTTTTACCTGAGTTCTAATTGATCTCACTGTGTCTTAGGTGGAGAACTCTACGCTGTCCTCCCAGAGTGCTTCTCTCATGGCCCAGAATGCTGTTCTGCAGGGCCAAGTTACAGCCTTGGAGACGGAGGTAGAGTCATGGCAGCGACAGCGTGAGGAGGCGTGGCGAGGCAGAGAAAACGTGCTCAGTGATCATGAACGCTTACTGAGCGTTCATGAGAGGCAAGCGCACGAATACGAGCAGCTTATCAGTCAGCACACTATGGTGAAAGGCAAACAGAGGGCCCTGGAGAGTGAACACAGGACACTGCACAGCAAGTAAGTGGATAACAAACAAACTCTTCTAACAGTATCGTGATAGTAGTGAAATTGCGATGAGTGCAGTGAAAACCTAATTTAATGGCAAAATACTGGAAAGGTACGGAGCTTTAGGACTGTTCACCTCCACTCATACATCCCAGGGGTTGCTATTGTAGAAATAGGGGGATATGAGTTAAATTAATAAATCAGACCTCAACCACTTTCTTTGGAAATTTAAACAAGGTTCTAACACACACCACCTACCATGGTGTAACATTAAAGTACTGTGAGTGAGAATTAGTGGGTACCCAGTCACCCCAAATTATGGATACGTTCATGTAACAGCCTCCACATTTAAGATAAACCATCAAAAATATTTTTTTTTATTGTACAGGAAGAGAAAAGAGAGGGATGTTGATATGTGTGTATAGCAACAATTCACACTGGGATGCACTACTACATGTTGGGGAAAAAAAGACTTATTGCAACTTTACACAGCATAGCAGTGTTTCACTAGAGCTCAGTGTATAAACAGATGCATGAGGTCACAGGGAGCATACACACACACCCACATACACATACAGTGTCCTCATATCACTGTCGAGGTTAGTTTGTTGGTTACCAGCAGCTTACACACATATTGGCTCTTACCACCACCAGTGGCTGTAGGACACAGTGTTATTATTAACACATTGCCACTATATGACCTTTATCAACTTCATAAAGAAAGTTTAACTGAATTAATTAATTTACTCCCACTCCTCACAAACTCTTCACAAACTTCCTGTGGCCCAGAGGTAGAGTGGGTCAATCGGAAGGTCGGATGTTCGATCTCCGGCTCCTATGAGTTAGCGTGTCCTTGGGCTTTGATTGGTCGAAATGACTAGAAAGACACTACACAAAAACAGAACATTTACCATTTACAATAGCCAAAGAAGTGGAAACTCAGTTTTTCAGTTTGACGATCTCCTCAAGCTGACTTGGTCAATGTCGGCACGTCTCCAGTAACTGATATTCAGCCCTCACACGTGTTAGCGATTCAGCTGATCCTCTTATTTCAAGCAGCATAATACTGACACATTCCTGCTCAAATTCTGACAAAGACAAAGAGTCTGTGGGCACCGCAGGTGAAGTAAAGTGGGTGTCATACTCCGTTACATGCTATTAATATGACCATGTGTCTGTCTGTCTGTCTGCAGGTATTGTATTTTGCTACAGCAGAAGGAGAAATTGGAGGAGCAGGAGGGGCATGGTCGGAAAGAGAAGGAAGAACTGAGCCTGGAGATCCAGAAGAATCGACTTCTACAGCAAGAGAATCTACAGCTGAAAACTGAAGTGGACAGGTGCTGCATCTTTTCATTTTCATTGACATTGTCAAAAAGTTTGTTGTCAAGGAAAACTGAAGGCAAAAATAGCATACAGTCTGATCCCGGCGTTAATAATAATAATAATACATTTTATTGATAATGCACTTTTCATTGCATAAAATCTCAAAGTGCTACAGAGGAATAAAAAGAATGCATAAAAACAGGAACACAATACAATACAGCAACAATAAATTAAAACGAGTGAAAGGCTTTTTTAAAAAGAAAAGTCCTCAAGCCTTTCTTAAAGGTCTCCACAGACTGCCCTTAAATCGTCTGAGAGAGAGCTCCACAGAAATTTGTTGCACTGTTCTTCTGTGTGCTCAGTGTGTGTTTGGCTCTGTGGGTTGAGGAGATGGTTTATAGTTGAGAAGAGCAGCTTGGAGTTTCCAGCGCTATTGTTGATTATTTTAGAGTAGAATTGTGAGCGAGCGTCTGTGAGTGCCTCAGCATAGGCTTTTGGTACGCAGCTCAAGGACACGCCCAGCTGCTTTCATCTTCCGCTGCTCACAGGTATACCAGGGGGCTGAACGCGAGAAGGTTACAGTTCTGGTTTTGATGGTGGCGTGGAGATCCAGAAGACTATGGAGTGATCTGTTGTAGAAAAACACTGCTTCATCAGCTGAAGAGAGGCTGGCGGAGGCAAGAAGCTGGAGATCTGATATGAAGTTTTCTGGGTTGATGCTTTTGATGTTCCAGAAGTAGATTTGGCGTTTGGGCTCAGAGCAAGGAGATGGAGAGGGCAAGTCCAGTGAGATGGCCTTATGATCAGAGACACCTAGGTCGTAAACTTGCAGGTTTGCGACAGCAGCGGAGTCGGTGATGACCAGGTCGAGAGTGTGCCCCCAGGTGTGTGTGGGGACGTCCACGTGCTGCGTCAGGTCAAGGTAGTCCAGTAGTTGTAGGAATTCAGCTGCTGAGTGGTGGGATGGATGGGATCAGGTCTCCCAGTATTATGGTGTTAGCAGATGTGGAACAAAGGGTTGTGAGGAGGTCGTGCATTTCCATAATGAAAGCTGAGTTTGGTTTAGGTGGCCGGTAGATAAGGAATACAGTCATTGGATTAGGGGGTTTGCATTTGAATGTGAGATATTCACATGAGGAGACTTCAGGTAAAGCCAGGTGCCAGGTTTCAGTGATGCATATAATGTCTGTCCAGGATGTGGTCATGGATGAGGCAGGATTTATTTGTGAGGGATTGGCCATTAAAAAGTTCAATTTTAATGCTTGGTGGACTGAGGGACCTCTGTAAAGGTCGGAGCAGACTGAAATCCAGCACTCCAGGTTTTCTGTACCACCCTGTGTTGCCAGCACTACAAATCCCAATAGTGGAGGCGCTCGGATGACTTGTCAGATGTGTGACGGTGCAACCAGAAGACGAGATGGATGGGATGGAGCCGGAAAGACCGGGCCGAGAGTAAATAACCTTTCTGCAACAACCTACTTCTCTGGACGTAGTGGGGTCTGTGCAGCAGGCAGAGTTGTTTAATAGCTGACATACAAGCCAGAACGAGACAGTTACTGTGTTTCAGCAGTTGAGAAGTTGAGTATGTCAGTATTTTGCCCGCTGTGGAGGGACTTAGCCTGGAGCTAGCCGTTAGCCACGAACTTGTAGCAGTACCTATATGGAGGACGGTGAGGCAGCAAAAAACGGTCCACAGCATGGCAGGTAGTGATGGTGTGATGAAGAGTATCTGCTAGTCATTTGATGTACAGCACTGCTGTACTGTGATATTACATGTGGGCTACATACCAGTGGATCTGTAAACATAATGATGCTAGTATTATGTCAGTAAAGCCAGATGAAATGAATCTATCCTGAATGATATATCAATAGAACTCTGTTTATCATATCCATTAACATCCACTGTATCTGGCCACCATGTTTGCACGCTCACCAGACTCTGCTCCTGAAGTAGAAATATTAATAGTACATGGAAGTATTGTTGTTATGAAATAAGTGAATATTTTTTGAATGTTGGATATTAGTTTATTTAAAATTTTCAGCTGTTTCATGATACCTTTTTCATTTGTGCCTTTACAATGCACCTGTGAGTCTAGTGTTAAGTACTAGTACTTTAGAAAATAATAGAAGACAATTATATTTGAGAGACTTTAGTTACATGTCACACAGATTTTAATATCTTCATTCAAATATTAGTTGAGTATCAGGTTTCCAAATCAGCGTAGCAGTTGTTTTCTTAAGGTGTAAGTTTGAAATGCTTGGAAATGTTAAGGTCAAGGAACATTGCAGCCCTAGTTCAGTTAAGGTCTGTGGCAGATCCTGGATGCACAGTTAGCTGCTGATTTTAAAACTATTAGTTCTAACTATTGGTATTCTTTTTGACTTCTTCTTTTTCCCCCTTTAGATTGACAGAGAGCCAGTCACAGCAGTCAGAGCAATGTGAGGGGTACCAGCAGCGTGTGAATGAACTCAAGAGCACTCTAAGCTCCTCCCAGCTGGAAGTGAGTCAATGGATGGCACGACACGATTCTCTGATGGAGCAACACCAGGGCCTGGATCTAACCATGACTAAACTAGACAACCACTGTGAGGTAAACAGGTCCTTTTGTTTCACCATGAGGTAGTGGAGGGAAACAAGTGACATACACTTCTTGTAGCACAGCAGTGTTTGACTTTAAAAACTCCTAATCTTTCACTGCTGCTTTCCTGATCTGACTCCTGTGTGTGGGTGTGCGCATGTGTGTGTGTTTAGCTGTTGAGTCGACTGAAAGGGAACCTTGAGGAGGAGAACCACCACCTGCTGAGTCAGATCAACCTGCTGAGTCAGCAGAACCACAGTCTGCTGGAGAGGAGCATGGAGAGTAAAGAGCTCTATCACCAGGAACAGAAACTATACATGTAACTGCACACACCACCACACCTGGAATCCAAACTACACTTGACATACAAACACTCATATGTTGAAACTGTTAAAGCAGAGAAGCTTCAGAAAGATAGAGGAGCATATTACAACAATCTGTTTGTGTTTCTTTCCTTCTGTGTCTCTCTTCATTCAGTGATAAACTGAACGCTCTTCGTCGTCAGAAAGAGAAACTAGAGGAGAAGATCATGGACCAGTACAAGTTCTACGACCCCACGCCTAAAAAGTAATGATTTTATCAACACCTGAATATCCTCATATATAAATGATGGAAAATAGTGTTATCAGCTCCATATAACTAGTTCATGTATTTCATATGATGTTTGATATATGACAGATACATGTTGTTGTATGTTGTCAGGAGGAGTCAGTGGTCTGGAGCCAAAGCCTTAGCCAAACTGATTAAACCCCGAAAGGAGAGCAGCAGGGAAAGAGGGGGAGACCGAGACAAGGAGGGTGGCAAAGACAGAGAACGAGCAAAGAGTGCCCCAGACATCCCACTACCTGCCCCACCTCCCCTCCTCCCACCCGAAACCCCACCCCCACTTCCCCAGCGGGCAGCAAGTGATACGCAGGACAGCAGCCAAGCCCAAAGTAACCATAACAACCACACCATCAGCCCCAGCTTGGGAGCCCAGAGTCCAGCACTCACACCTATCAACCGAGGTGAATACACTCACTCACACTGACAGAAATACACGTTGAAAAACAAAATTTCACTCTGTGAAAGACCCGCTCTGAAAAGTTCAGAAACGATATTTGTTTCATGCTGACATTGGAGGAGAAATGAATATCTTCATGGGGTATAGAATATGGTGACTTGGCCCAGGTGCTCCTCCTTATCTGTTCCTGTAGGGGGTGCTGCTGACCACCACATAGCTGACTGACCTGCTGAGTTACTGAAGGTCGCTTTACAACTCTGTCTCTCACATCTGTTAACATCCACTGTATCTGTCTACTGTGTTTGCACGCTCACCACACTCTGCTCCTAAAGTAGTTTGTTCTGAAGTAGGTTTCAACTGCGTTCTTTCCAAATTTGAATATTTTTTGAATGTGGGATACAAGTCTATTTTAAAGTTCCAGCTGATTTGTGATACATTTGTCATTTGTGCCTTTACAATATTCCCATGAGTCTAGTCTACTTTGGAAAATAATAGAAGACTATTTGAGTGACTTGAGTTACTTGTCGTGCAGATTTAAATAAGCCAAAAATAGTGGCTCTTACACATTCCCTCCTACTAGACATCCTGCAAAAAAACAAAACTTGGCTTGTCAGGGTTTAGGGCTATCACTGATTGTCCCTTTTTAGTTTTGGATCATCAATCACTGAGGACAGCTAAGAGAGGAAAGGAATGCTGGCAAGCTTTTAGAACAACTCTGAGCAATCTGAAATGACACCAGGAATTCCTCCCAGATTGCTGCCGTATCTTTGTGGTAACGGACAGCTTTTCTTGTGCCGAGAAGAGGTTAGCTTACCAGAAACCCAGTGAAAACATAAAAATATTTGGTTTTGATGACATAATTCAAACGATGGTTTGATAATGCAGTCGGAGGTCTTCTGAAGACATGAGCTATAAGCGATGATCAATAGAGTGGAATAAGATTAGACCCTTGGTATACATTCCTGTCTTTTCCTCTAACAACTGCACCCAACCTTTGGGTCAATATTACGGGCAGGTAAAAAGCAAAACTAAATTATGCTTATAAATTATAAATTATGTTTATTTTTTGCACTTTTGGCTCATTATAGCTTAATACTGTATAGCTCTGGTCCTTACTTCAACTTTGTTAAATTAAACATTCTAAACAGATAAACTTATTTTATTGAACTACTCAAAATTCATAGATATCTGACATAGGGCTGTGCGTATCAACACTAAGAAAGTGAGCCACACAGCCAAAGTTCATTGGATTTTTATATAAATGCAGAAGTAGGGACGTGAAATCTAGCTAGATAGATTGCTGCTGTGGCTGCTCTGCGTCCGTTTGACTGGCTGAAGAGCGCTCAATTATGGCTAAACAAAATAAAACTAATAATGAAGCCATTGTAGTAACGGTAACATCACTGCAAAACCATGTTTTACAATGATATGTAGGTAAATCCACCACCACGCCACCACATAATTAATCCAAAGAAGGGTCACAAGTAGACATTGCTGTGGATTTAAGGGTCACATAGGAACCACTATGCCACTACTGTAGCTACCTGATGCATGCTTTTCATCATTCTATCCTAACGGGGCTCTGAAGCATGACCCTAACTATGTTTATATTTTCATTTCCATGGGTTTTCTCTTCTGTTGCCTTACTCTTAAATGGAATTCAACTCACATGGCTGAGCTCGGTTCACTTTAATTCAACAAGTGTATTCTAAACCGAATTTGCCGACATATTTTTATTCTGTGTTTATTCAAGGAGGTAAGTTGAAACATAAACACAAATCAATTTCTCTACAATGCGGCCACATGTGACTAGTTTTTGTGCAGAAATGGCTCTACAACACAGACCAGTGCTATGCCCGCAGATTTTATCTGTTGTTTCCTGATCACGGAGTACTAGTCACACCACACCCCAAACACACCGGCAGTCATACTTTGCTTAAACATAGAGTGAGTTGAGGTCAGTCTAATGTTTGGATTTTACTTAACAAACGATTTGTTTTCATCTTTTATTCTAAATGATTTTCCTGCATGATATTATTTTTGCATTCTGTCAATCACATACTTAATAGCTCCTTAACCAACTGTTCTCTTTAATTTACTCACTGTCATTGTTTCATTTTTTTCTAAACATTTCTCCATCTCTCCCTCCTATCTCTCTCCATTCTCTCCATCTCAGCTCCTCCTGCCTCCAAACGTTTTGTTTTCTTCCGCAGTAAAAGTCAAGACAAGCTCCTACCCCCGCCCTCCCTCTCCCCCTCTTCCCGTCCCTCCCTCTTCTCTAGAAGACTGCGATTCTGGTCTTCCTCTGACATCACAGCTGACGTCATCAGTAGCCAGCCAATGTCAGCCAACGGAGTATTCTAAAATCCTCCTCATCATCCTTTTTTAACCATACAAATCATCGTCACCTTCCTCCTCATCAGACTCTTAAACAACACTCAGCACTCTCAGTGCTCAGACTGTCAGTACTTCACAAAAGAATACACATATACGTACGCTCAATTCAACACTACAGTAGGCACAAATTGCACACTCCGCAAGCATTCATATAAACATACAAAACACACACACACACACACACACACACACACACACAGGTGCATGTTGCAGTTGTGAGCCAGCCATTTTTACTAGTAAGTAGTGTGAGCAGAGATGGTTCATGTGTGAGTGTGTGAGAGTGCGCACATGCACATGTTTCCTAGCACGCCACGCTTGCCCGCATATATCTGCATGTCTTTGAAGAGTTGTCTTTATCTGTATAAATATGTTATCAATCACAAAGCTTTGCTGCACAAATGTTCCCTTTATTCAATCAGCAGTGGAAGGACACAACAGCAACTGTACAGCTGCACACTTGTCACTTAGCACCTCTCCTTGTCTGTCTTTGTACTTGCTTGAACCCCCTTGGTCTATCCATCCTCTGTCTGAATGAATGCATCAAGACATATGGCGCTTTTCCACTAGCACCTACTCGGCTCGACTCGACTCGGTCTTTTTGGTTTTCCACTAGACATAGTACCTGGTACCAGGTACTATTTTAGTAGCTACTCGGCCGGGGTTCCAAGCGAGCTGAGTCGAGCTGAAAATGTGACGTCAACATACTGCAGGCCACTGATTGGCCAGGGAGCGGCGTTACTGGATGAGTCATGAGAGCGACTTTTTCACAAGAATCAAACCCACCGTTTTTAAAACCCTGGCAACAGCGACCGTCAAGTCGAGGCGAGTAGTGCTAAAACTGTGTAATGGAAAAGCGCCAATAGTGTCAGCGTGAAGCAAGATTTTGTTTCTTTTAAAAGAGGAGATGACACCATCTTTCTCTTACAAATAAGTAAGTGGAATTCATTAGCAATATAACACCCTTAAAAGTTAAGTACACTGAGGTTTTTGTCTCTATCACCTTATTTGGTCTGGTATGACCAGTAGTCTCACTTTAAATTGGGGAAAGAGAAATAATAACAGAGAGCAAATGCTGTATTCAGTCAAATTATCATCAGTACCTCCAGCAGTATCTTAGTTTATACATGCCACTTAACAATTTGTTTCTAGATAATGAAACTTGTTTAACAGATACCTCTTGTTGTTGTTTTTGGCCACCAGCATGTAGAAAAACTGCATAAAACAGCTTTCAGTGTGAACCTTTTCATGCCAAGAAAGGTTTACACTGATTTAGTGATTGGGTTCCTGGGTTCTGTACAAATATTTGGACAATTTAAATTTAGAAGCTCTATGTTCACGATGGTGCATGGCAAGACTTAAAGGGAAGCTGTGTTTCTATATTCATTATCCAGTCATAATGTCCGTTACATTCACTGAATCAGAATTGATATCGCAGTGGTTTGTAAGCTTGCAGCATGCCTGAGTCAGTGAACAGACTCCTAATGTCTTGCTTGGCTTTGTTGCTACTTTATGTTATGCACACCATGCATCTCGTTGTACTGTTTCATGCAGGTCCAGAATGGTTCCTTACAACATTCTGATTGGTCTGCAGGTTTGACTGACCGGAGCCGGGGTGTTTATCGTAGCAGCACTCCAGGAGGCAGCAGTGAGAGTATCAATGGAGAAGACGGACATGGACGAGGTAATTGTTAACGTTTAATGAG
Organism: Pempheris klunzingeri; assembly: GCF_042242105.1. Classification (NCBI taxonomy): domain Eukaryota; kingdom Metazoa; phylum Chordata; class Actinopteri; order Acropomatiformes; family Pempheridae; genus Pempheris; species Pempheris klunzingeri. The sequence goes on from NC_092024.1 coordinate 4,429,176, forward strand.
GATAACAGTGAATGAAAATGTTGTAATTCTTGCAGGAATACTGAACAAGTTGAAGATGAAAGTTAAGTTGTGGTATAGTTTTCACATGCATGGTGTACTATTTTGAAAAAACGAGATTGGCAGCCTGATTGCCAGTGTTTACTTTTAAATCACCTACTTAGATAGAGTTTGAAATAAGCAACTGGAATAATTTTGCTTTTCATTACGTCCAGAAATTTGATTACTTAATCGCATCTTAATGCACATTTGATAATGAAGGCTGTTTCGTCTGTCTTGCTTGAAGAACATTTAGATGGTGGGGACAAAAGGAACAGGTTAAGCAAAGTGAACATTGTAAAGTAACACAAAAACAGAAATTGGTCTTTGATAAAACTTTGTGGGTTTGATAATGATGATCAGTACATCAGCACAGATGTACTATGCTATAAAAGGTGAAAGATGGCCGGCTTTTCAGCATAATATGAATGAATTCTGCAGTAGGGCATTGGTTTCCCCCTGACAAAGTAACCACTTTATGTTTTCTGCCCCCAGGTCAGACCCAAAAAACTTTAAGCTCTACTCCAAGCCACCAGTCATCTTCACTGGGCCCAACCAACGCCTGCAGCTCCAAACTGAGTCAAGGCAATGGTCGCAGGCCCAGAGGTAAACTAGGTTACACACATAAGACCTTATTTCACAGGGTCAGCAAGAGTAAATGTATTTATGACGACATGTGAACAATTTCAGGTCCGTTATTTGATGAAGACTCTCGGCACAACACCGCTGACTCCGCATTTGGTCACCATGGCAACACAGGCGGGCGCCCAGGTTCGGCAGACTTCAGCCACAACACCTCCAGCTCCAACTCACCTGTCCACTGCAGAGGTACACACACATTTTAACAGTTAGCTCTGCTTAAAGAAATATTTAGCAAGATATTTGTTTAAATAGATAAACATTTTGCTATGATTCTAGAGAGAAATTGGATCATAGACTGAAATGACTAAGTCTATATACAGATACAGGTTTTACATACAGTATTCTGTCCTAAAAACCCTGGTGTAATCAGATGGTGCCCAGTTTCATTAAGTAATAACATAGATTTTTCTATTTGCCTTAGATCATCAGGTTCGCTCAGCCAGCCTCTCCAGTGATGATGCCATGGGTCTCAGCCAATCACAGCAGACATTGTCACGTAGTTCCACCCTTCCATATGACCACACACCTCAGAGGGCCCAACCACAGCGCGGAGCCGGGGTTAGGTCAAGGACTCGCCCAGGATCTCCTGGAAGTGAGATGGTGACACTGGAACAGTTTCTACAAGAGAGCAACCTACAGTCACCTCCTATGGTAATCAATCCATCATCTATACCGCTTATCCTTAAGGTGGCGAGGGAAAATGTATCATCCAGGTAAAGGAAGGACAAATGAGTCACCGTGAAAGAAAAGAGCAGAATGTTTTGGGCTGGTCACCCACCAAGAAATACCACCATCTTAACAAACCATAAAGAATTCAGTTTTTGGTAATGGAATCATTCTGAGTCAGTTTAGGTCAGCTTCAAGCCGAGAACAATACTGTAGTATTAACATGAAAAAGTACAAAATATAATACTGCCACACTGACACTGAAGCTCCACATAATATGGGTGTCTCTTGTGGCTCATATGATGCAGTCTTTGATGGAAATTACCTTTTATTTTACTTAGTTATTTTTCAACCTACATCTGGCATCTCACATAAAACAAGAAATGACACATGCTCTGTTAGGGAGCGCATTTTTATTCTTATTAATAGGATGGTTATCACTACAAAGCAGATGTTGCAGCTCGCTTATGAAGTGATGTTACTGACAGTTTCCAACTGAGCAACAGCTTACTCATTTACGAGTCATTGTCCAGATTTATGTAGGTACTTGTTCTCACGTGTAATAAAACCGCTGTGAGGCTTCAGCCTACAAATCAGATGTTTCGTTCAAGCCTGTCATCTGCATGTACGGACTGAGCCAGACATGTGAAATCAGCGTGAGAGTTTTACTTCAACTCACTGAACAGTCCAAACTGATAATGTGTTTTACTAAAAAGAAAAAACGTCAACACCCATAATAATTCTTCCTGATTATCCCACAGAGAAGGAGAGCTCTTCATAGCTGCCTCTCAAACAAAACACATTCCTGTGACAAAAAAATATTGAATATGGGATGATTCAGATAATGATGCCAAGTTTAAATCAATATAATTATACTTATAATGATTCCCACCCTCACATTCAATCCAGTTCATTCATTCGAGGACATTCCAACCATTAGAAATATTGTGTGTTTTTATCACACTGGCTCAAAAATGCATAGAAGGAAGACTATTATTTAATAGTGAAGTATGAATGTAATAAAGTTAGGATGTAGGATCTACATACTACACAAAGGACAGGAGGTGGGTAAGTGGCACCGTCCTAGCCAGTGGAAAGTAGCACATGTAAGCATGAACGCCTCTGTTACTCTTTTACGTGGCATAGCGAGATGTACGAGGTGTATGGCAGTAATCAATACGTGCTAGTCGAAGTGGTATCCACTAGTGGAATGTGGGGGATGTGTCATGTTTATGTGACACATACAACTACTAAAACTCAGCATTAGCTAAGCACTAAAGACACAAGCTGACCCCCATCTATCCTTTCTCATTTTTGTTTTCCTTGGACTAGGTGTCTACAGGTAGCAGGGAGGACTTGATGACCGACTATTTCACCAGAAGTCCCGCCCCCTCTGTGCCAGCTGGCAGAGATCAGGTGACTCCCACCAGCTATGTCACACCCACCGTACAGTCGTCCAGCCAGCGGCCAGGCCAGAGCGTCAAGCCATCGCCCCGCCAGTCTGCTGGCCAATCCCCGGCCTCGGGCCAGCCCATCACACAGAGAACCAGCCAGTCACTGAGCAGGGCTTTCAGCCTGGCCTCAGCTGATTTGCTGCGCTCAAATGGGCCCGACAGTTTCCGAGGAAATGAAGGCCAATCAGATGTGGTTGTTCGTAGACATGGGGGAGGGGCTAACGGGAGAGAACGACCTCTCTCTGCCCGTCTGGCCGGTCCGAATAATCAACATGGGGATGGCAGCTTCCCAAACCCACCCATTCACCATTCGTCCTCTCTCAACCTGACACCAGAGAGATATGCAGAGAGAGACAGAGAGAAAGGGAGGACTGCCGTCTCTCGAAACGGCCCCTCCTCATCCCCCTCCTACCACCACCGTGGAGAAGTCGCCATGGTAACCCCTGTCAGGGCTGTGCCTGCCACACGGCCTGATGAAGCCTCTGAGCATGTGGAGGTGGTAAGGGAGGAGCGGTCAGGTGACTCCTCCCACTTAAAGAAAGAAAGTGAGAAAGCAAGGTGTGACTCTGTTGAACGCCCAAAAAGCACACCATCTTCCCCAGATCCCAACAATGACCCCCAGACCGTATGGTATGAGTACGGCTGTGTCTAAACACTGCAACTAATGGATGTCTGTGGGTGGGGCTGTATCTAAAGACGGGAACCAAATACTGAAACTACAGCCTACTGGGGCTGAATACTGGAGCTTTATGGGCTGAGTCCAAACCCTCAGACACAAGTAATCAGTCTCTGGACTGTGCTATTTGCTATTTGTACTTTGGATAAGTAACTCTGTCAAAGTCTACTGCCTACTGCTACAAATACAACTCCACAATTGGTATAAATCCTGGAAAGAAAAGCTTCAGTTTAAAACATCTCAAGAAGGAGGCATGAGTTCAGTTTGTATTTTCTTATAATTTTTGTAGATGAAAAACCAAACTTGATTCCATACGAAACCTGCCAATACAGCTGATAAAAACAGCCTAATGCTAAGAAGCTGGCGGGGAGTTTGGCTACTCAAACAATCATGTTTCACTGCACTCACACCTCAGCTACTGGAGTCATTTTTCTCATCATTTTTTAGGCTGATGCAATATAGATCATTTTGGCTTTTTTAGGATGTAGACTTGAACACTGCAACACTATAGATGGCATCTCCTGTTGTTATTACCGTGCTTACTGTGATAAAGCAAGAGGCCTGAGCCCACAGGGTGATGTTCTTTGGGGCAAAGGAGCCACCAAAATATTTATTTGAAAACACTGTTATTGGATGTTTGAAAAAAAGAATTGTGGCTGTTTTGACCAGATGACGATCCAGGTGTTGGATGTTGGATGATGGCAGCTGTGACGTCTGAATCTGAGAATCCATAACACTTAAAGCCTGCAGGAACAGAGGACAAGTGCTACATACAAAGTCACGAACCAGAATACTATAGATGGGCTTAATCTATGAGCTGGAACTCTTTGACCGCTAACTGGCCCCCCACCACGTCTAAAGAACTGTACACCAGGAGTTAGCCATCACCATCACCAAGAGGTGTGACTGAACTAATGATGGTGACCAGAGGCAGCAGGGCGACTGAATGTATTCAAATGTTTCTGTCATCCTCCTCCCCACCACTGGAACACACGAGAGAGGAGGGAGGGAGACAGAGGGATTCAAGCGAAGAGAGTTGCGGCAAAGGGGTATGCGGAGTGAAAGTGAGAAAAAATGGAGGGATGATGGAATAGAGAAGGGTGGTGGACAGAGAGGGAGACCGATATAGTGGCGGGAGGACGGATAGATAAACAGGACCGAGATGGAGAGGTTCCTCCCAGTTAAATTACAGTCTTTCTTCCTCCATCTTTAGATTCTGTCCCAGCATGCACCACTCTGACACTTTACTGGAAATGTTGCTTGGCCTGTGCCAACTCTAATTTCTCAAAAACGCACACACACACACACACACATACTCATACACATGTACACAAATATATAATGATATATACAGACGCAGAGGCATTGTCCTTCAGGGGTTGGCTGTGGCTTCACTAACCATTCAGCTGGACTTAATTCACACACACATGCATACACACACACACACACACACACACACACACACCACTGGTTAAACACTGTGTTTTGGTAGAGTGTACTGCTGCACGCGAAGTCAGCCACAGAGTTGTAAGCGCTGGTCAACAGAGAGAGAGAGAGAGAGAGAGAGAGAGATTCAGGCTGAATCTAGACCCGCTGGGATCGGGATAGTTAGAGTTTGCATGTTATGAATTAGCTTTGGAATAGTTTTGAGTTTTATGACTGAACTTGAATGTACCAAGTGTTCTATTGGTGAACAAATCCTTTATGTAACTAGACAAAATCATCCAAGTGTCTCTGGTGAGTCTCTGACTTTGGTGCACCGTGCTAACATTTAACTGGAGCTCATTTCAGACAATACGCTCCTCATTATGTGAATGGGATGGCATTTTAATGTTGACCTGTCTGAATAGGTGCCTGAGTGACTTTTATGCAGAAGTCACATCTAGAGATCTCATGCTATAATTTTTATTATTATTATTATTGTTATACTGCAGTTCCTCAGTCTGACTCTTTCCCTTAAAACACCACAGACAAAGGCAGGTTGTTAAAAGTGGACTGTTCCTTGAAATGCAGCACTGTCTGTGATTCTGTCGCTTTCCATAAAATTCAGCATTTAATCTGGTGCATCTGCCTGCAAGACTGTCTGGAGTGCAAGAACGTTGTTGTAAATGTTACCTGCTGGGAGTGGAAAACAGGCAGAACAAAAAAGTAGGGAGTGCACAGTTGTAAGCCACTAAGGCCACACGGGTTCATCTGCACACCATCTCACAACAACACAAACAACAAGGCCAGAGATGAAGCTTACTGAGGAAACATGTGCAATCTTCACAGGAAGTTTCCTTTTAGCGTATGCTCTCTCACTCTCTCTCTCTCATTCTATTTATCTCTCTCTATCTCTTTCATTGAACGTTACGACTCAGTACCCATAAACTAGCCATGCTTAAGTAGGTGGACCAGCTCATATTAGCACAGTGTGTCATGGGTAGAGTATCTAGACTTAGACAGGCAGTGAGCCTGCTGCTCTGCTCCTACTGTGGTCACTTAGCCTCTGTGTGAAAGGTTAGGGTTAGGGGGCTCACTGAATGCCATTACATTACCATTAAGACGGTTAAATACACAGCATCTCACACTGTAAGCATTAGGTTGTGTTTCTTAATCTTATCATTCATCTTCCTGTCAAGATTCTGCTGGAGACACAGGAAGGGTTTTGGTGTCTGTTACCACTGGTAGGTGACTGCTGGAGAATCACAAACACTTGGTAGATTTGTTTAAGGGCATTTGAACAGAGAGAAGAGGAAGGTGATGATGAGAAAACAAAAATGTAGGAGAAATTGATGAAAAATGGAGACAGACGATATTAATGAAAACAATGAAGCCTGTGAAAATAATACTGATATTTAACTGACCTTTTGTCTGTACTGCTTTTTGTAAAGCCTGCATTCTTAATGACTGACGGCGAAGACGTTCCTAAAAGCACTAGAACGATGATGAGGAAGATGTAACACTGGAGTTGTAAAAATGAATATTTTTGACTGACATCCATCACTAACCTTTCCACTCATTTCCACACTTTGAACAAAAAGCACGTGTCGATATGCAACAAGCTAAATTATTCTACCTGTAACATTTGTACATGACATTAGATTTTATGAACTGATCTAATTCTGATCAAATCCAGATCAGTTCCTAAACAGGTAAAAACCCTGTAAAGCCTTTTTAAAACTAGAAATACTTTAGAAATGATAGTAGTGAGATTATGTCAGCAGGCGAAGTGAAACACTGGTTGATTCTGTCAGTAATGCTGCAACCTGCCTGTGTATCTTTTTCAGGTTGGTTTGTGTTGCCTACATGTATATCTGCACTTAAAGCATCTCTGCATTATCGGTCCCCAAAAGCCCTCCAGGACATTTCTGTGTGCGTGAGTCACTTTCAGTTTGCTGATGTCAACAGAAAAAAAATATTGGACTCCCAGATGCAATTTTTCTTTTATTGCAAAACACCGCCACGCGAGCGTCTCACATTATTACCATGGTGTTGGCTGTCTGAAAAGTGTGTGCCCTGTCTGTCTGCTTTGCTGATTGCCCGTGCGTCAGTCTGTCCGACCGTCTCGCTGTCCCATTTGTCTGATGGAACAGTTTGGGGAAGATCGTTCCTATTGGTCGTCTCGCCTGCTCCGTGTAAAGAGCAGCAACACCAAAGTCATCATCATGCTCAGTGAACTGAAAAAACTTAAAGCTCTGTGTCTTCTGTCTGCGTTTCTCAGCACCACTGTGCGACTTACACTGAATAAAAAGCTGAGATCAAAGAACACCAAATGGCTGCAGTGCTCCGGCAGCATCACATGGGAGAAGTGAAAGCAGAGGGTGAAGTGGAGCTGACGTCACTGCTGCTGTAACTGGAATAACTTCTACTGTAGTTCACTTTATGACTTACTGACTGCTATTGTGATGTGATGACTGTTAAAAGGCTTCTTTTAAAAAGGCTACTAGTGTGATTCAGTAGAAACAGAGTGATATTATTGCACCCAAAACATTTTTTGGTAATAAAGATTTATAAACTTGAATTGATTTTTTTTTTTTTTTTGCAAGTGTATTTGTGTCTTTCCTTTAGGAGGAGGGGTGTTAGATAGGTGTCAGTTGACAACGTCATAAAACTCAAAAGCCACATTAGCAGGCTGCTAAGTGTCAATAATGATGTTAATGTTGGATCTACTCTAGTGTCCCTGTAAACTATGACATTTTGACCTGTTGAATGACTTTTAACTTGAGAAACCGAATGACTAGAAATTGACGCAACAGAGAGGATGGAAAGCCCCCAGTCTAACACTGTTGAGGGAAAGTTTATGCAATAGGAAACTGATCTTTGGAACTTTGAATCACTTCCTCCCCCGAGTCAGACTCAACTATATTAACCAAATATGCTTTAACATGAAGGAATTTGACTCTGTAACCCTAAAGACTGCAAATACAGGCAGGTAATACCATGGTGAAATAAATGGATAATGTAATTAATTACTCTGTATACACAGGTGGTTCTACTGAGAGGTGCTTACCCTCACTGAAATGAAGGTGGACAAAATACTGGGAATCTTTGAATGCAACACAATCCAACTCAACAGGTGCACATAATGGCCATCAAGTTAAATCAATGAAATCCGTTGCGTTTTTAACTGATTCAATGTGGTTTCCATCAGAAGCATTTCGCTGAAACGGCTCTCCTCAGAGTCTGTAATGATATAAGGATGTCATCTGATGTGGGTGAATGCTCTGTTCTGGTGCTGCTGAACCTCAGCACAGCATTTGATGCTGTAGATCACAGCATCCTGATTGACACATCTAAATCAGCTGCTCTTTCCTGTGGTGCGCCTCAGGGTTCTGTCCTGGGCCCTATATTATTTGCCTTGTACATGCTTCCCTTAGGAGATATTATCTACAGTTTTATGGGTATTTCTTATCACTGCTACGCCGATGACATCCAGTTGTATGTCTCTTTTAAACCCAATGAGACTGACAAACTGGCTGTCTGCCATTAAGAACTGGATTGCAAATATGTATTTACAGTTAAATGCAGATAAGACTGCTTATCTTCGCCTCTGATAGCGTAGCCTCCAAGTTTTCCCAGTGTATTGGCCCCCTCTCTTCAGCTGTTCAATCCAAGCTTAGAAATCTGGGTGTTATATTCGATCATGCCATGTTTTTTTATCAACACATCAGATCACTGACCAGGACATACTTCTTTCATTTAAGAAACATTGCTTGACTTATGCTCACAAGCTGAGCTTCAGATGATTATTCACGCGTTTATATCAACCCCCCTATTGTAACTCCACTTTCATCTGCCTCAGCAAGTCGTCTCTGGACCGCCTACGATTGGTCCAGAACGCAGATGCAAGGCTGTTAACCAGGTCCAACAAATCAACTCACATCACACCCATCCTATGCTCCTTATACTGGCTTCCCATCAAATTCATTCATTTTAAGGTTCTTGTTTTTACATATAGAGCCCTGCATGGTCAGTACACCTCTGAGCTGCTTCATCCATACATCACCAGTAGGTCCCTGAGGTCCTCTGACCAGGGTCTACTGTTAGTCCCCTGCACTTGACTCAAAACGAAAGGTGATTTTGAAGTGGTGGCTCCAACATCGTGGAACAGCCTTCCTTTAGACGCCCGGCCTCAGCTGATGATTTTCCTCGCCTCCTGGTGTGTCTTTAGATCCGTTCATTCTTATGGCTGATTGTTGTTTCTTTTATCGTTTTTATGATCTTATTTATCATTTTATTATATTTATTGTTTAAAATATTCTTTTACTCCTGTAAAGCACTCTATGAAAAGTGCTATACTAAATAAACTTTACTTACTTACTTACCTGTCCAGCACAGAACAGCAACCAAAGTCAGCCATATATTTTCCTTAAGTGTTGGTTGAGACCAAAACAGAGCTACAAGGAGGGTGAATATTAGACTTCCTTTTTGATATTCCTTTTTGGTTTCTAGTTTTTAGGATTCTAGGGACTGGGTAATTAGTTAATTAAAAAATGTGGAGGTTAATAATCTTGTTTCTCATATTCTAATTTTTACTTATTTTATTGTAAAACTTTGCACACACACACACACACACACACTTCGTAGAATTATCAAAAAAAAAAAGGAAGGAAGAGCGACTGTGAGAACGAGAGGGACTGTGTGTGTGTGTTTGTGTGTGTGTGAGTGTGTGTGTTTGGGGGCGGAGAGAGAGAGAGAGAGAGAGGGAGGGAGGGAGGGAGGGAGGGAGCTGGCATTCAGTCTGATGCAGACCTTCAGGCCGGAGAGATTAGGTAAGAAATCAGCGTCTTCATTTCATTGAAGTGTGTAAATGACATGTGGTTGAAGTTGAGATTCCCGCAGCAGAGCTCCTGTGTGTAGTTTTGCCTCTGTGGACCAATCAGGGAGAGTTTTCTTACTGGGTGCGTTTACGGTACTCATAAAAAATTGGTGTTAATATCTGAAGTGTCTTATTGGTGTTCAATAAGGATTGTCATGAACATCATTTGTCTGCTTTGACGAGTGTCACCTTTGGACCAGGCTTGCATGCCTGTAGAAGCTCTTCAGTCCACAGTTATTCATTATTCATCTTAACTATTAAGCCGTGTCAGCGCTGGAGTCAGTAGCAGGGGAGCGTTTTCCATCACTGACTGTGTGACACTGTGGAAGGAAAAGAGGCAACAGCTGCAGATCCACTGCATTCAAATGGCACTTCTCATTTTCGCAGGCTGACGGATGTGGAGCTTCATGTAGAATGTATACAGAGTCACCGTATTGCAAACACTCACTGCTAACATGTAATTCATTTTCAGCTGTGCTGGTCTAGATTTTCCTGTAACTTTCTATATCAAACTATAGAGATACAATAAAGAAAATGCATTCTTACCATTTTAGTTCAATATAAAGTTACTGTAGCATCCCTGTTGTTGTTGTTGTGTTAAATGCTGTTTTGAAAAGTCCCACTGTTCCTGAAGGTGTTTTGCTAGGCATGTGAGTGGCTGAGAATAGGAGGAGGGCGGGGCGAGAGTGTGTGCTTGATTGTGGTGTGTGGCATGTGGGCATATGCTCTCCTTGACAGGGTCTCAATGTCATTAGCCAACACACGGAGCGGCTCCCCAGGCCCTCTCTGTCTGTTGGACAGCTCCGCTCGCAGGACACCGGGCTGGCTACACTGTCCAAACCGCCGCTGCAGGGCTCCAACCAAAGCCCCGTAGTTCCCCCTATCGGCTGGGCTGAGCAGCAGCAAACATGCCAAGGCCTCCTCCGTAAGGCACAGAGCCAACTGGAGCGCTTTAGTGTCCTCCGACCAGGCAGCGGCCCTTGCCAATAGTTCAAATTGGGCATGGAAGGCCTCCCAGTCCGCCTTACCGGAGTATTTCGGCGTCTTCCCATACAGTTGGTGACTCTGGGCGCCGCCATCTTTAATCAGACATGGCCCCGCGTCTTTGGCGGGTTTTTCCGCACTCAGCGAGCTGAAGCCGGCGTCAGCTGCTAGCCTCCTGGCCGTCTGCCTGAGGCGGGCTCTATGCTCCGCAGCACGGTCCAAGCCACTGTCATGTCCCGGTGTGACATCGTACTCATTGTCCACCGCCTCAACCTTGACTTTAGGACGAGTACCGGTCATTTCCCGCTGCGCCGCCATCGCCACCGTAGGTCGAGCAGAGTTAGCTGGTTCGGGTCGCTGCTAGCCGAGATCAGAAGTCCAGTGTTTCACTTCTGACACCAATGTAACGTTCAGCAGGATGGTGGAATAATGAGCCCAGTTGTTAGTAATGTAATTTATTACTAATCTTCGGTTACTGTCGGCCGTAACCACGCCAACATAAACATAACAATAACGGAACAATTGAGCAGCTCTCTCTCTCACCAAGCGCGCCGACCAGAGGACGAGACATGCCACACACCACAATCAAGCACACACTCTCGCCCCGCCCTCCTCCTATTCTCAGCCACTCACATGCCTAGCAAAACACCTTCAGGAACAGTGGGACTTTTCAAAACAGCATTTAACACAACAACAACAACAGGGATGCTACATTACGTTCAGGCACTCGAGCTCAAGGCCTCACAAGAATATCACAGCAATATTGTGAAGATGCTGTTGGAGATAAGAAGCTTCTTGACATCACAGTCAGCTGTACTTCTCTCAGACACAGTATTGTGCTGATTTTGGTCAAGAGTTGGTTTCAGTCACGTATGCTGGATGACTGATGTGGCTGAGCAGAGACGTACTTTTTGAACTTTTCTAGAAACAGTAACTTGGTGGCTAATTAAATGAATGGATGACCAGACCGTATCTTAAAGGGTCAGGTCACCCAAAATACAAAACTAGCTTATTTTCCCACTTGGCGTCCAGCCATGCTTGATGGGCTGTAGCGTTAGAGATTTTCACCGCTGGGATTTCTGCCATCACAGTGGAGGTGAATGGAACTTCACTTGCATTGTGGTTATGTTAGGTTAGGTACTGAATCACACCCCCCGCACTCCCCCCCCCCCCCCCCCCCTCTTGACGGAAGGTCTGTTTGAGATGTGACTCTGTGAAAAGATGGGTCTCAGTTTCTCAACATAAAGACACCATTTTCCTCCTATTAAGTAGCTTTAAAGCTGCACTAATCAATATTTTCTCTATTAACAATGTCAAAGGACTGTGTGTAATCAGAAAGGGGTGACTTGCAATAACAAACCCAAATGGGCATATTAAGTTTTATAAAAAGATTGGTTTAGTTGCCTACTAGCTTGTAGGCTGTTGTTCTGTACGAAATCTTGATTTCCTGCCCACAAAACTGAGGATAAGCCGGCAGGTCTGTTATTTTAGCCTGTCTTTGGACTTATCATCACATTCTTATCAGGCTATCTTACACCGACTCACTTAGTTCTAGTAAGCGCTACTGACATGAATGGAGGAGCAGCAGCATTGCCAAATCACTTCAGTTCGAGCATTAGTGCTCATTTACAAACGAATAAAAGGAAATTATTAATAATCAAAGAAATCAAACTTTGGCTACATAACAGACGATAAAGACAATTAAGATGTAACCAGCAATAAATATAAACTGTAAAGTGTAATTGATTTCTTTCTGATCACCAGTCAGTGCAGAACTTACACAAATGACTGATGATCATAGTGTAATTACTGTAAACTTATGCTCTTCCTGGATAAGTCAGGGACCATTTTGTAATCTCCTTACAGTCTGCCCTTGGGTCCAGGCCCAGACATTGGGCACCAGTTGGACTGGAGTGCACTGGCTCTTTGTGTACACTAACCTCATCCATCCATGAAAAGCTGTCTGCAGACATTAGTAGAAAGGCAGAAAAAGCAAACCCCTGTTTGTAATGCCAGTGGCTTTACGTACAGAAGGCAGTGGTAGTGCTAAATGTGAAGACCAAGGACTGTCAGGGGCCTCAAAGGGTATCCAAGGGGGTCCTGAGGATGTCTACATTTGGCATATTAAGAAACACCTCGAGTTCTTCGAGACATAAATGCCATGACATGATCTGACAGAATGCCAAGAACTTGACCTTCCTAATTATATGCAGCTCATTACTGCAGTGCTGACAGTTAATAGTACGCTGCAACTCCCATAAGGCACCCTGGATGAAAATCTTTGGATAGTTCAGGGACGGGAGAGGATTAAAAATGGTTCCTAAGTTATTGTAGAGCAATTAGGCCTCTGGCTAAAAACCTCTGAGAACACTTTAGTTAATATTCTGTGTGAGTGATTTGTGGTAGCAGGTTCCAGCAGCAGGCTGAAACATAATGAGAGACTAAGTATTATTTTGCTTGTCCATCACTTAGGCTACTAGACTATTAAGCCTACTCTCCCGTCGATCACTGAAGCTGGCTCGATTAAAGCTCATATCGTATTTACAATAAGCTAGATAGGCTTCCATCCTCATTAGGAGATACCACACCTGTCACATGTACTGCTGCTCTTCACAGAGGAGGAATGATCAGATTACAAAGTGTGTTCTTTCATTACTCACATGCTGTATATGGATGAAGCAGATGATACTTCTAAATGATAAATGAATGAATATAATGATAGTACTTTTCTACTCTCTATGTCTGAGAGATAATAAAGCCATACTTGGCACTCTGTGTTGTCTTACTGCTTCGATGTGGCCATTGCTTATCACCTGAATCCATCGATCCATCCATCCATTAGCTCTACCCACTTATCCTTTGGGTGTTACTGCTAATGATGGAACCCTGTCTTATCGCTCTCTTGTGGTGCACTCAGCTAGTGATGCAGCTGTGATTTCTCTCCAAACACAACTGGTTGTCAGGCGTTAATGACACATGGTGCTGTAACGGTGTAAGTTTGCATGTTTCTCCCCGTGTTTGTGTGGGTTTTCTCCGGGTACTCCAGCTTCCTCCCACAGTCCAAAGACAAGTTAGGTTATCTGGTGAGAGTGTGAATGGTCTGGCCTTGTGATTGACTCGTGTCTAGTCTAGACTGGCGCCCAATGGCTGGGATTGCCCCCACGACCCTGAAGGATAAACAGTATAGACCAGGGGTGTCCAAACTACGGCCTGCCGGCCAACTGCGGCCCGTGGTCCAATTTCTATTGGCCCGCAGGAAATTCTAAAACTGTATTGGAACACGGCCCACACATGGAACCTGCACTGGACTGTGTTGTACTTCTTAGTCTCACCACTAGGTGGAGTAACTGTCCTGAACGAGGCAGCTTCTCTATAAAATGAGTAATAGAAGAAGAAATGTGCTACAGGTGACCCAAAATGGCAGAATTAAGGAAACATAAGAGAGAAAGTGAGTGTAGAAAGTTTCAGACGCGGTGTGCGCTGAGAGCACAGCTAATAACTAATGAAGATCACTTTTACATTACGGAGGAGCTGCTTGATGTTAGCAGTCTAAAGAGCACCACGACGGGTGAGGATGTGTTTGAAGCTGTGCCAGGTGCAGTTGGCATGATGGGACTTAGATGGGACGAGCTGTGTGGAGGTATGATGGATGGAGCTCCAGCTGGGACAGGGGAGCGCAAAGGAAGGGCCTCTACGGTGTCCGCCGAGGGCCAAGAAAGTGGAGGTAAGGCTGCTCTACCATTCTGCGCTGGCTGAGTCGTGGCTCTGTGCTGCAGCGGTTTTTATTCCCAGAGATCAGAAATCGACCAGTTTTGAAGAGATAGATAGATAGATAGAAATACTTTATTGATCCCCGGGTTGAATTTCTGGTGTTACAATAGTAAAGAAGTAAAAGTGACCACCACCATGAATACAAACAAATAAATAAGCAAAATAAAAATGTGCAAAATGTTGCAGGTAAAAAAAATAACTCCAGAGTGTGATATACACTATAAACAGTATGTGCAGAGTAAACCAGACAGAGTGCAGAGAAGGATGAGCTCAGTGATCCTCTCTGGTTGGCATGTTTAGTGGATCTCACTGATCACCTGAACACACTGAACAAGAGCCTACAAGGCAAAGACCAGCTTGGTCCACTACTAATAAATGAAAGCCCACTAATGGAAAGGCTGTTTTTGTTTTTTACATTTGATTGATTTTGCCCACTTTAATCCACGAGAGGGGAGGCGATATACATCACCTCTAGTGGATTAAAGTTAGCAGCATAGCTCACTTCTAGTGAGTGGCCCAGCCCTTTGGATGTTTTTCTGTATGTGGCCCTCAGGGAAAACAGTTTGGACACCCCTGGTATAGACGATGGAAGGATGGATGGAAGTCATACCAGCCCCTTATAAACACACACAAGACTACAATGCAGCTTAGTGTATATTTTATTACATTTTCTATTTATTTGAGATAATATTTATTTTGCTTTACTTTAAATAAGTTTCAATAAATCCATGGTTAGGAAGGCATAAGAGAGTAAAATGTCACAGTGTTGTTTTGAGGGCAACAAACAGCATTTAGGGCTTAGCAGCAAAGACGTAGACAGAAAGCTAGAGGGTTTTGGAGAACCCCCCCCCCCTAATGAATACTGGTAGGGATGTATGTTATTATGGCATCGTCAGGTTGTTGTTTATGTTTTTGATCCAACATCGACTTCACGTTTTCTTCTATGTTTTAACACTGTGATGTTCACTGTTGGCCTTGAAGATGTTTCTAAGTGGTCCAAAGCAGAATTTGACCAGTAGTCTCTGAAGCCTCGACATACTCACATACCTACCAGTAGCTGTAACGTGGATTTGGAAGGGTTGTGATAAGACGGTGCATCACACATTTCATACTTGTCTGTCATGCAGTAATGACCTTTAGCATACTATCATTGGCTTAAAATGATGAGTCCTGAGGTTAAAATGTCTGTTAACTTTCCAAAACCACATCAGTGTTGTTGTTTTTTTTCCATGTGAGTAGATAAATCTATTTCTGTTGCTGAATCCCACACTAATTTGATGCCACAGCAGCGTGTGTCACACACTCTGCTCTCTCCAAGTTCCAAACAACAAACACTGATTTTGTACGTCCTCGAGTAATTCACAGTGATCTTCTTCTTATTCACCAGCCTCAGAGGCGGTCGTCTGGCTGTGACGGCCAAGTACTGCCGTGTGAACACACTTATCCAACAGCGGAATGAAGGGGTGTGTGGAGCGAGATGATATCGCAGAATGCATAAAATCATATGTCATCTTTGAGGTCCAATCTGTGTGAGAAACACCATTTCAGTTGATTTACCTTTGCAGTCCAAAGACAGACGGTTCGTGACTTACTCTGGAAGGGAATCTGATGATTAAGCGTGTGCAAGCTAGATCTGACGGTCGCTCTGTGGTTAACTAATTACTAATCATACGTGTCGAGGAAACGCATATACGTTTGGTTTGAATCTTTAAATGCCTGATTGAGAGACACAGGACTCATCGAGTGAAACCCGTGTTCCTTAATGGAGATGACACAGGAAGATGAACGGTGTAGTAGGATACATGTCACCCTGCTTTTGGGATGTATGTAGCCAGTGAATCACATCTGTTGGAGAGCACATACTGGAACAGACCATAAATCAAATACAACGCCAGAGATGGAAGTTGATTAATAACAACCTGCTGGACAAAATGAAAATGATTTCCCTGGGGGAGGAGAAAAAGGAGAATACTGTACTGCGGTAGAGTTATTTTCATAGTGGTTCCATTTTATCACTTGGGAAATAACTGTTTTGGTCATGAAGGATCATGGGTTGATGATATTGATCATGAGGGTGAGCAATAATCATCCCTGACGTCAAATGTCTATTAAGGAGGGGGGGGGGGCCCTACGCCTAGGCCTACTCCATATGTTGTAACATGCAGCCATGGAGATACATAAACTATTATAAAGTAAAACACAGGCATAATGGCACATTTCAAATGCAATACGCTACCTTGAGCTAACACTATTTCCCCCAAAGATCAGAATGAGTGTTGAGCAGTATGTTGAAATTTTGACATTTACTTGGATTTCATAAGCACAGCTTATCTATCTGTGTATCTACGCAGGTCAAATGAATGAAGCAATAGGCACAATGTATTCAATGGACACTAAAATGATTCTGAGGCGAAGAAAAAAATAATTCAGTGTACAGGATGTGACCTACAGCGCGTCAGAGCCTGAGAAGCCATCTGATCAGCAGAACAGCTTCGCATCCTCAGGTGCAGACTGCAAATTCAGACTGTTTAGCAGTTCAGCACATTTGATGAAGATGATGTACTTGTGTGATTTAACCTTTGGGTTGTTTCCACGTGGTTGAATGCACTTATTGTTAAGTCGCTTTGGAAGAAATGCGTTTATATGTCTGTGAGATCAGAACGCGTTAAATCGATATTCCACGAGATGATCCTGTGATGGGCTGAGCATAGCAACCACGGATGGCAGTGGTGGTGATAGTGATGACGAAGGCCTTGGATGTGATGAAGATGATGAAGGTCGGGTGCTGTGACAGAGTTAGATAAATGTCTGTGGTACCATTTATGTTCCCTGTAGCAGTGACAGGACCCTTATTTGTACCTGATTTACAACTTGCTGCTGTTGCCGTGGTTACCACTGCCGGGGGGGGTCACTGATGATGGAGCAGCAATAACATTGTAGTTGCCTTTGGTTACAGGGTCATTTGTTAAATTATTGATCGTGGTGCCTGGGGGATTGATTTAGTTAACATTTATCAGTATTCAGTGAAAAGCTGGGAAAGTTTGCTCTGTGCTGCTCTGAAGTTCACCTGAAATACATTTGTCAAATCACCCAACCAACACATTTAGCAGTCAAAGAGCCAGATACTTTTCTCAGGGGTTGGTGGAGACCACAACACTGGACAGAAACTTAATGCCAATGCAGCTCTGTGTGCCTTGAATGTGTAAATAGGAAACTGTTTGCCATCACGTTGGCAGTCGGCAGATTAGAAAAAAGCTGCTGCTCTTGTGAATTTGCACATTTCTGCCGCTCGTGAAGTTGCAGGTGGTTGAATCTAATTAATTTCCCAGATGCAGCTTGTCACATAACCAAAATAACCACAGGAAGTAACATTTCAGGTATCGGACTGGTTTCATTAATTCTACTAATCTTCACTACATCAGCTTAGATTTTCACGTCGGCCGAATAAACAATGTTATTGACGGTTGTTAGTTCATGTATATAATTAATATATTAATCACATCATACTGCTCATTATTTCAACATGAAGACGCTGAGAGAAGTTAGTTTTATTAGAGATCAGAAGAAAAGTCATCCTGATCAACAGTTCAGATGATTTTGCGCATTTCCATGAAACACTGAGTCAGACATTGGCTTTGATAAAGCCATCATGAAATGGCATATTGATGTGATAATACGATAGGACTGTTTGTCATTTTACCTTTTATATCTGTTTGTGCAAGAATAACCCGATCACTACTGTATATGCAACATGTGCGCGCACACACCCAGGGTTTGACCTCCTCTCAATTATCGTGTCATCACTCGTGTGATTTAATTACTTTATTAAATCCAGATCTCACAGCTGTACAGTGAGCAGAGTCTCTCTCCCAGCCTGGATAGATGTTGCTGGGGGACAGAGCAAAAGGCCATTAACTCTCCCGGCCTCAAGAAGAACGAATTCAGTGGAACAAGCAAGAACAGTAGAAAGGTTTTATTACCGTAGATATCAAGTGAGCTCCATATCCTCCCTGTAGCGGTGACAGGACATACCATTATACTGATTCCTCCACAGAGCCAAGTATATCAGTTTGTTTTACTTATTCAAAGACGGCACACTCAGTGTTTCAGTGAGGGGGCATGAGTCTTCATCCCACGCAGAGAGAAATCGAGACTGAAGCTCGTTTCCACATCTGATATATGGGTCAGTGACTAACAAAGCATAAAGTTTGATATCTTCCACATACAAGATATTGTGCCTTACTGCAGACTTATAGTCATGCATATGAGGTAAACTTCCTAAAGGGTAAACCTAAGAAACTGGTGATGTCTTCGGCCTTGTGCACATGTCTGTAGCACAGCACTGCCAGTGTCACACTCCCTGTCATGTGTTATTATCCTTGTTTATCCTGTATAAGATAAGATATGCCTTTATTAGTCCCACGACGGGGAGAATTTACAGTATGCACTTCTTGACATTATGCTTTCCAGAATAAACACATCCTCTGTATAACCCAGACGCCTCAGTGACAACAGTTTTCATCTGAACTACTTTCTGCCATCCAACTTGGCACTTCAGGATTTCAATGAGCCTGAAAACCAAACAAACACGGATGCCTCATGTCGGTCAAAGTTCCTTGTTCAGGGATATCAAACCAAAATCTAAAAGATGTAGAACTATAATTTCGGTGCACAGTATTCACATATAACTGGACACCATCATGAGTTGTCCGATGATGTGAATTTGTCCGACTGCAGTATTATCCAGAGTAACGGGGACTCTGATTCTGATTCAGGGGAAAAAAAAAAAGTCCTCCAAATTAAACAACAAAATATGCAGCTCGTCCATGCTGTCATGTACGGAGGTGTTGTCTGATCTGACGCCCCTATCAGCAGGACAGTGATGTGATGATGCTATGGTTCCGGTTTGGTGAGGTTTAGGCACGAAAACAACTTGGTTAGGTTCAGGGACAGATGCTGCTTGGGTGAAAATAAGTACTTTTGTTAAGGTTAGGGAAACATTTTGGTTTGACTGCTTCGTTACGGTTAGGGGAGCGTTGCCATCACCCTTACAGCAATAACCAAGTGGTGAAGGTTATGGAGTGATCATGGTCAGGCATTGTTTCCTGTCAGTAGGAAATGAACAGTTTGTTTAAGGCTGTGAAATATCTGTGGACTTTGTTGCTCTGTAACAACGTTGCTGTTTGCTCCTGTCATAATTACTACAGCTGATGGAGGTCCTTGTCACTTTGTACATAAACATAAGACACTTTGGTGCATTTGCTGAAAGAGTCCATGCTGTCATTCCTCTAGGCAGGATAGTTTTGAACCCTCACAGACAGGGTTAAAACTCTCTGAAGGATTAAAACCACCTCTTTGGTGAACAGACCTCTTTAAACTTGCATTGTTCTTCAGCAGTAAATTACTTTTTATAATGTGGCCAAATGAATTGAAGTTGAGTTAAGCCAAGTCCAGACCTTTCTGTCATGTGGGTTTAGCTGTCAAGCTGCTCTATCAATATTTGCTGTTGGTAATTTAGGCTTCAGTGACTTCATGTGCTGGTAAGGACCATTCTGGATTTTTCAATGAGAGAGAAGAATGTTAATGTTATTTTAAGAATTTTTAACAGTGTATTTTTTGGTGCAAAAAACAACGTATGCAAAGTATTATTCTTAGTAATTACTCTTAGTCATATGTCTTTAAATCTTAAATCTTGGGAACAGAGCACACTGGAATCAGATTGGTAGTTCACCCTGTGGTTGAGGTATCGGTACTTGGAGAGAAAAAGTTGTATCGATGCATCTCTATCTTTGGATGACATGTTGCACAACCTTCTTTGACCTTTATGCACTATGCATCACTAAGACTGCTGCACCTGCTCTGTGTGACTCCACTGGAGACTTATTACCATTTGACACATGAATCTACAGATGTTTACACCGTTTACAGATGTTACACTGGTCACAGATTCTAATTTTGATCATTGAACTCGGTTGCATTCACGTGCATGAAGGGAATTCATCTGTGATTTGAAAAGATTGCACAATATTTCAGTCTGGATGGGGGATGCTTGTTATTGCTGGTTATAGGAGATGATTCAGACATACCTGCACATGTTGCTCACTAGATCTATTTACATCTGTGTCTGCACCCAGCCATCTTGTTAGATTCTTCTAACACTTTACAGTCATATTGTGCAATGATCACACAGGACATCACTGCAGGAAGTGGGTCTCTGCCTGCAATACCTCACCCCAGCTTACTTCAAGTTTACTCCTTTGTGGCAGGGTCAACAGCTGAAGGTGTGCAGAGCGGATATGTTTTTCTACAACTGAGTCCTTATTTTTCAGATACACATGATATTACAGCATGTGTATAAATTTATTCCAGTCTCCTGGTTGAATAAGGGTTAAAAGCTTGGGTTAGCTTGACTCTTAAGGAATGCACAGCATATCCAGAGAGAGAGATTCATACAGGAGGACAGACTGAATGAGAGAAAGAGAGATGATGGTTGTGGTTTAAGTGTGTTGTGTTGAAGTGGCTCTAAATGGTTTTCTAGTGTGTCATTATGGAGCCATTCTAAAGAAGCTGGGATGCCAAAGCAAAGAAATCTAGTGGAGATTATACTCAGAGAATTCACTGTCCATTGATTCTGTGTCACTTTGGAACAGGAGTGCACAGAAAGGATGCTAAACTGTACTTAGATGCTCTTCATTTTCACTAGTTTATTCTAACAGTGTCCGTTCAGTAGCTGAACTTGAATTGGGCATCTATAACTGCAATGCTTACTGCCACTTCTTTTCCCTTCTACTTCTAATGTCAGATGCAGGAATATAAAGTAAGAAGAACCGAGTGTATTCTATTCACTATGCAAATTATAGTTGTTAGATGTTGGAGAGAGAAAAACACATAAGGGAGCAGATGACCAGAGACATGTGATAAAAACTGTAAACTCTACTTCAGCTAAACTAGAAGTGTACAGTGAATCGCCTGAGGCTGCACTGGACAATTGTGCTGGTTTTGATATTTAAAATGACTTAAAATAAATGACACATGCTAGCACACACCAGCATTGGCCGTGTGTGCAGTAGGTGCTGCACATGCACTGCATGGCATAGAACGTATTGTGGTTGTAATTTTAACATGCAGGCAGTGGGTTTGAGATTCTTCTGAGGAAGTTGTTTGCACCACAGCTCCTCCCTTAAAGGATAACTCCGGCATTTTTAATTTTATGATTTTTTGTTTTTAAACTTGGGCCCTATTTTTGGGTTCAAAGTGACCAAAAAGTTCTGGAACTGGTCCAGCGAGTTGCCTCAGGCTGTGAACACGCTACAGTACTCTGTGACCGTCAAGCTGACGAAGTGTGAAAATGCTCTGTTGGTGCATCCATGTCTAGTGTCAGAGTCATAATATATTCCTGTTTGTTTGTTTCTCTATGTTCTTTAAGAGCATTATCTCAGTCTGACTCCTCCTGTGGTAACCTGGTCTACTATGCTAATAGACCCTCTTTCCAGTAGACATTTCGACTTGTCAAAGCAGGAAAAGCACAGGTGTAAATAACGTTAGCGTAGTGTGCCAGTGCGATGTGAGCATGAGTCCTGAAACTGACTCACCTTAACAAGAACCAGCCATCATTAGCGTGATTCATTCCAACTGTTCCTGTCCTGCTTTGACAAGTCTTAATGTCTACCATGGAAAGGCCGATTGGAGATTAGGTGGCAGCTTACTGTGAAGCTGCATGGTATAGGTATTAATATTCATGTCAATAAATGCCCACAGACTTGCATTTTCAACACCCCCTTAAAAGTTTTCCAGTGCCATACAA
Organism: Pempheris klunzingeri; assembly: GCF_042242105.1. Taxonomy (NCBI): domain Eukaryota; kingdom Metazoa; phylum Chordata; class Actinopteri; order Acropomatiformes; family Pempheridae; genus Pempheris; species Pempheris klunzingeri. The sequence goes on from NC_092024.1 coordinate 4,451,510, forward strand.
TATCCACTGCCCTTTATACGGGGGGACGGAGTTAAAATGTAGTTTAGGGCCTTTTTTTTTGTATGTTTCCATGTTGGTGGTACCTGTGGCTGGTGGCATTATGTTTTCACGCTGTCTGTCCATCCATCCATCCATCCATCCGACCCATTCTCGTGATTGGGACGGAGGAAATGTCTTCAAATTTGGCACAAACACCCACTTGGATAAACTGATTATATTTTGGTGGTGAAAGGTGAAAGGTGAAAGGTCACTGTGACCTCACCAAACATGTTTTTGGCCATAATGCATCATGTGCTAATTATGACAACATTTCACCCACATGTCTAACAGGATGAAGTGATGAAGTAAAGGCGTATCAAACAGAAGGTTATTCACACTGATTAGTGGGTGAATTCCAACTCTTGAGTGTAAATGTTACTTATCTTGTATTATCTTAGAAGAGTACAGAAGGAGTGAGTCAGCAGACATCAGTCATAATATGAGCTTCCTCTTGACCCCCCAGGGTGCAAGAGAATATCCTCACACATGCAAGCATGAGCGCTTGTTCTTACAGTGGCTGCTGCTGGAGTAGTGATGTGGCACAGATGCAGGGTGGCGGACTGGTAACGGTAAGATAGATGCATCATGGAGAGCTGTTGCTGCCACTGTCGTAATAACGCAGGCTGGCTGGAGGATGCTGTAGCGTCTTTGTGGCCTCAGAGCAGGCTTTAGCCAGAAGGTTTTTCTCTAATCTCTAATCACAGAGACCATACCTTTTTTATTTTCTCTGTTAGCTTCTGCTGAGCATGTACTATACATTACACTACATGTTCTCTCCTGGCCAGTATCCGTTTGTAATAGTAGTTAAGGAGGAGCAGCTGAAGAACACAGTCTGGCAGCCAGCAAAAGTAAATGCTGATTTTTGGTTTCCTATTTGTTTCCTCTTTTTGCCGGCACATTGACACGAGCAGTGAGAGGGAAATTCTAACTGTGAGGCCCTTTCAAATCATTTCTTGACATCTTTTTTTTATAATTTGAGGCTTTTGTGGGACTTCCCTCTGTTCTCAATGAGGGTCCGAGGTTGAAGGGTGCAATTTATAAAATGTATTGTGATCTTCCACCCATCCATTGTCTATACCGCTTATCCTTCAGGGGGGCTGGAGCCGATCCCAGCTGACCCCAGCAACTCCATTCAAGCTCACACTATGGGCTATTTAGAGTGACCAGTTAACCTAACCTGCATGTCTTTGGACTGTGGGAGGAAGCCGGAGTACCCAGAGAGAACCCTAACCCTAACCCTTGTATCACTGTTCCAACCTCCTGATGACACTCTGTGACCCTCTAAGCTCAGTGAACACCTCCGTCTGAGGACTTCCTGTTTGAAGCCTCCAGTGTTGAGGTGCTGCTGATCAATTGTTAGGTGTCGTCTTGGTCTCATGATGTCAGAATGTGAACAGCAGGATGAGGAGGACTGTTTAAATACCAATTCTAACTGAAGCAGGAAATGTATTGGTGGATTCATGGATCAAACCTGTTGTGAATGTTGCTGTTAAGCTTCTTGTTAGAGAACAGCAACTTGTGCAGAAAGTACTGAGACACTGAACAGTTGGACATGTGCATTCAAAAGTTTAGAGAAGGTCACATTAAGTTCACCTGGAAAGGTTAGAATGCTTTTTAGGTTCATCCTGAAATTTCACCAGAAAGCCGAATATCCCTAACTTTTTGTGAGTAGTGTATATATATGTGTGTGTGTGTGTGTGTGTGTATGTATGTATATATATATATATATATATATATATATATATATATATATATATATATAGTACAATACGACGGTTGCATGATTTTGTTTTGAATTACGAATCCTAATAATGCTCATAGTTTTCAGTGCAATATCTCCTACCAACTAACTACCAACTAACTAAACTAAAACTAACAACCTTGGTGATTCACCTGGTGCTTCATTGGGTCAAAATTCCACTCTTACTTCTCTCTTCCCTGTGTTCCACAGTGGCTGAACTAAACTGGACTACCTGATCAGAGAGGCCCTACGCTCAACCAGACGAGCCAAGTCTAAACCACTGCTGAGTGCTCCCACCAACATGAAGATCTGTGTGTGTGCATGTGTGTTGTGTCGTCAATATAGTTATGTGCACGTGTGAAAGGTGAGAGAATGTGCATGTGAAAGGTGAAGCGGTGTGAGCGTGAGTAGGGTGTGATGGTTTTCACCATGTCTGAGGGGGACGTGATCAACTGCACCATCAGCCATGAAATCCACCAGTACCTCTTCTCCTGCGTGTATATCCTCGTACTATTGGTAAGTGTGTTTACATCTTGAGTACCTGAGCAAAACCGTTGAGGTGTCTGAATACTTAATAACAAATACATAGCTAATGGGAAACTGTTTCCAAATGGAGGTCAGTGGAACACAGGAAACCGTACTCTGAGCTACAGAAACCCCAGAACAAGTGTGATGACTCAGGTTCCAACCACAGTCCAGTATCATGCACTTTAGCTGGACTGGACACTTTGAACTGCCTCGAAGCTGTGACAGTCACAGCCCGGTGACATGTCAAAGGTCCCATCTGTAATCTCAACACTTTATACATCACTCTGTGATTTGGTCACAGTGTTGTCGACTAAAACCGACGGTTATCGGTTATCCAGCAGGTGTTTGCATCTTCAAAGGTGTTTTCAAAGCACAAAGTGGATGGTTGGGGGTGTGTGTTGGCTTTAAATGTGCACCCAACTGTCCAAAATCCTTAAACTTAAACAATAAAATTCATATTGGACAGTTGAATGAATTCAGCGTCCAGTGCCGACGCGAGTAGAGTGTCCTGTAAGTAGCAAAGTGTGGAGGTCAGGGTTCGTCCAATGTGGATGTTCTTCTGTAGCCTAAGGGTTGTCTGAACAGGAAGAGGCAAGTATTCTGAACACATGCTTCAGTAATAACGTGATGTAGCGGAGGGCAGCGTGTAAAAAGAGATTCAAAATAATCACAGTGAATGATCTTCTGGGTTCTAGATCGGTGTTCCCTCCAACCTGTACTCTTTGTACCACGCTGCTCAGCAGCTGAAGCAGAAGAATGAGCTGGGAGTTTATTTAATGAACCTCACCGTGTCTGATCTGTTATACCTGGCATCGTTACCACTGTGGCTACAGTACATCTTTCAGGTAAACTAAAACCATCCGTTTACTCTGTCACATGTGTGATCTGCTGATTCCATTCATTCCCATTTAATGTAGACGTCCTTTCATTTGGGTGTTTCTCTTTAGAATAATGACCCAAAATTTGTGGAAATGTTAGAGTAAGATAACTAACAGAAAATATAATACTGTTAGTATATAGTTTATATATATATATATATAGTTTATGTATTATTTCCATACGTCACAATCCCAAAAAAGTTATTACATTATATGCAAAAAGTAATTACGTTGTGTTCTACATTTTTTAAATTATAGGCAGGTTATCACATTAATGCATATGCACTTTTTATGTTTTCAGTTTCTACAAATAATTTGTTGTGACTCTTAAACCTAATGAATATCTGATTTATTTCTATTTCTTTCTACAGTAGTCTCACTGTATGCTCATTTGGTACATTTTATGTATTTGGATCATAGAATGATGGTGTCAGTGTAAATATACCTCTAGTATTCATTTATCTACGCAACAGTCCTGCTTTCATTAAAGTCACTTACCTGTTGTTTTGTACATAGAGTTTCATGTGTGTTCTTTCAGGATGATGACTGGAGTCACAGAGAGTGGCTGTGTCAGCTGTGTGGCTTCCTGCTCTATGAGAACATCTACATCAGCATTGGTTTCCTGTGCTGCATCAGTCTGGATCGCTACCTGGCTGTGGTCCATCCTTTAAGGTAACTTGGATTTGGCATGATAAAAACAGCCAAGCGGCACACGCGTCATCTTCCAGCTCCTTCGACTGCTCACCGCTGCTCCTCTGAGCTCCTGCGGTTTTATCAATGCAGAACTTCATTAAAATGGATTTAATGCTAATGACATGTTCTATCTTTTCTCTCCCTGTTCCTCCAGGTTCACCTCTCTCCGCTCTATGAGTGCAGCGTGGTTTGTTAGCGCCATCATCTGGCTGAAAGAGATCGCTGTGGGTGTGGTTTTCTTCCGCCATAAAGAACTGAGTCGAGACCGCAAGAACCAGTCTGTGTGCTTCGAGCACTACCCCATGAAGTCATGGGAGTATCCAATTAACTACTACCGCTTCACCATTGGCTTCATGTTCCCGCTGGCCATTCTATCGGTAGGATGACAATTATTAATCAATTATTGATATAGTGGCATTCTATTGCATTTGAATCACATTAGTAGTTGATTTATTAATATTCTGAACACGTCTTTATGCCCCCAGTGACTTTTTGTGTGGGAAATCTCTGCATTAGTGGTACTGTAGGAAGAAAGCAGCTGTCGATGTCCACATACTTGATTGGCTCCTCCTTCTCTCTTACTTAAGGTTCAAGGTCTCCTGTTTGTTATGCTGCACCTGTTAGTATGGGACAGCTTACCCTGTTGATGTCCAACTGTTTCTTTCTCTGCTGCTGTCAGCTGTCCAACTTCAAGCTCGCTTCAGCTTCAAGCTGGCGGATCAAGCAGTCTGACTAAAGTTGCTCAACATCGTCTGGCGTCTGCTGTCCCAACCCCTCCTCTGAGTGGGCTATACAACCCTCAAGCACTTGTCTTAGGACAGGGGTGTCCAAACTTTTTTCCCTGAGGGCCACATACAGAAAAACATACAAAGGGCTGGGCCACTCACTTTAATTAAAGTTGGCAATATCAATCAAATGTAGGTAAATTCTGCTTGATAACTGAATATGATTCAAGAAAAAAAACAGCCTTTCCATTAGTGGACTTTCATTTATTAGTTGTGGTACAAGCTGGTCTTTGCCTTGTAGGCTCTTGTTCAGTGTGTTCAGGTGATCAGTGAGATCCACTAAACATGCCAACCAGAGAGGGTCACTGAACTGGTCCATTTCTGATCTCAGGGAATAAAACCGCTGCCGCACAAAGCCACGACTTAGCCAGCATCAGCATCAGCATCAGCATCAGCATCAGCATCAGCATCAGCATCAGCATCAGCATCAGAGAGGGAAGCTTGAAATAGTCTGTGCTAGAGCCCTGGTGCTCGAATAAACAGCCTTACCTCCACTTTGTTGCCCCTCGGCGGACACCATAGATTCCTTTGCGCTCCCCTGTCCCAGCTGGAGCTCCATCCATCGTACCTCCACACAGCTCGTCCCATTTAAGTCCCATCATGCCAACTGCACGTGGCACAGCTTCAAACACATCCTCCCCCGTCGTGGTGCTCTTTAGACTGCTAACATCAAGCAGCTCCTCCATAATGTAAAAGTGATCTTCATTAGTTATTAGCTGTGCTCTCATCGCACACCGCGTCCGAAACTTTCTACACTTACTTGCTCTCTTACGTTTCCTTAATTCTGCCATTTTTGGTCACCTGTAGCACATTTCTTCTTCTATTACTCATTTTATAGAGAAGCTGCCTCGTTCAGGACAGTTACTCCACCTAGTGGTGAGACTAAGAAGTACAACACAGTCCAGTGCAAGTTCCATGTGTGGGCCGTGTTCCAATACAGTTTTAGAATTTCCTGTGGGCCAATGAAAATTGGACCACGGGCCGCAGTTGGCCCGCGGGCCGTAGTTTGGACACCCCTGTCTTAGGACAAAGATCCTTCAAAGTAAAGACATACATTTAGTGAGCCTCATCCTACCAACCCCCCAAGAGTGAGAGAATGGTTGCAATAGGGGAAATGTCACTGTGGCCATTAAGTCTTCAGATTCCTGGTCAAGCAAGGAATTATCCATCAGCTTCCCAGCAGAACGTTAGCATCTGCTAACTTTGCTCTTTCTGTCCAGAGATAAGAAAGGAGCTTAATTTATATCTAGCGTCGACCAGCAATCTGAATCTTAAATATGAAAACATATTCAGTTGTACAGATCATTCTCCACCAAAGCTGCTCTTTTCGTAGCTTCGTCGCTTCTCAAGCCACTTCACGCACCACCTGCAGGAATATGGACCAACTGCCCCACTGTGCTATTCATTTAGTCCCAGGTCATCGCAGACCTTTACATATTTCATTCCTGGTAATTTCTTGCCTTAGTCGTAAGAATTCTGTTGCTAAAGTAAGGAAAAATATTTTCTTTTTCCTGTACAGCTCATGGGATCACTACCCCGTTCAAAGTCTAAACACCAAAGACTCCTCTCGTATTCTACAACTTTTTTTTATAGTGTACTGTGTTAACTAAATTAGTTGGGTTGCTCTTTAAGCCTCTTCTCCAATACATCTCTCCAGATTTAATTGTAAACCTGTTCAAACAATTCCATCCATCCATCCATCCATTATCTATACCGCTTATCCGTCAGGGTCGGGTGCATCAGGTCTGATGCGTGTTTTTCTCTGTGCAGATCAGCTACCTTCGTGTCCTGCGTGCTGTGGGTCGGAGTGCTGGGACGCAGCCGGATCAGAAGATAAGGATCAGGCAGTTAGTCAGCAGCACAATCCTCATCTTCCTCGTCTGCTTCTCCCCCTACCACATCTTCCTGTTAGTTCGCACCCTGCTGGAGCGGGACTGCAATTTTATTGCAGGTGGGTTTTTTTTTTTCTACAAAGTAATTCAGTGAATAACGCCGAAACATTTTAAGCATGTGGCCTCTTCATTTCCAGGAATATTTAACTACTACCACCTGTCGTTGTTGCTGACCACCCTGAACTGCGTGGCCGACCCTGCTCTCTACTGCTTCGTCAGTGAAAGCGCCCGCCGCGGCCTATACAGAGTAATAGTCCGACCAGTCAACAGGATACTATGCTGCTGCTGTCGCCGTGGCAACGCCAGCCCAGGAAACCCAGCCACAGATTCTCACGAGGTGGCCACTGATGAAAACAACGGCCATCCGACTGTGATGCTGCTCACACACACCAGCACACTCAACAACTTAAAAACAGACAGTTCAGAGAAAAACACAATTTTAATCACACGGACTGATGAAAAAACTATCATGCCTGCAATTGTACAAGATGAGAGGCACTCCAACAAATGTGCAGACGGAGAAGGAACACTCAGTTGTGTGATACCCATGGAAGAGAAGACCCAAAAGAGGGAGGGGACTGAAGAGACTGCCAAGAACACCAGCTAAACTTATCGAAGGAGCAGTTAGGAGTGATGCAAGGAGGAGCGGTGGGATTAAGAGGACAAGACTGATTCCTGAAGCTGAATTAGAACAAGAGTGGGTGCAGAATGCACAAGAGGCCACCTACAACTAACCTGCCTGCACGGGCCAATCTAGCAGAGGCCCTAGTGACAGCCTGCTGTCCACCCAGCTGTGTTTACATCATCATCATCCAGTGGCATTGGACTGAAAACATTTTTCGTCTGTCTATCAAGTGATAGCAACAGTAGCTGATACTATGTGAGAGCTCAACGTGCATCTGTGTGACTTTTAGACTATAAATGTTATGTTAACATTTCTCTGGTTTACAGACATGGGAGCAAATTGGAGACAGTTTAAGAGTGTCTTCATGCATCAGGAGGTCACAGTCTTTGTCCTGTAACTAAGAGTGGATTTAGGTACCGAACTCTTGGAGGGAAACGTCACAGTATTCCTTTAAAACAATAGTATTACAGTGCCACTCTCTAATAAGGCTCCCTCTATAAAGGCTAGTTGTAACCAATGGCTTTATCAATGGTTAGTAAATCATTTACTAATACTTTATAGATTAGTCCGAAGCTATTAACGACAGTGTCTGGGGATGCTGGCGGTAGCTGAGCAGTAGCTTTGCAGTAGCAGTGGAGAAAATCAGGTGTGCCTACAAGACATTATTGGGTCCAGCCATATCATTACTTGTTAAATAGATAAATAGTGTTTAATTAAGCTACACAGGCACCAGTCTGGCCAGTGTGGACAAAAATCCTGGCAATTGATGAATGGTGTGGCAGCATAAGCACTTGGCATTCCCCAATACCTTTGAGCAAGACACTGAACCCCAACTTGCTCCTGAAGCACAGCTCCAGTGTGTGAATGTGTAGAAAAGAATATCCTGCTCCAACTGGATTCCTCCTGTATAAATGGCGAGCGAATGGGTGAATGAGGATGTGATGCGAAACCACTTTGCAACGACCAGAAAGGCGCTATACAAATACAGGCCGTTCACCATACTCATCCTGTTGTCGCGTGAGCCTCGAGACGTACCGACAGCAGCTAGCTTTATAGGCTCCATGACATCATCATCATGTCATCATGTTGCAAAGCAGACCCAAACACGTGAAATGTTTCATTTTCAGTTGTCACGTGAGAAAATTAGAATACGGCAGATTTGAATATGAGTGATTTAAGCTCAGTGCTTGGGGGGGGGGGGCAGGGTGTAAAAACATCCCCTTTGATGGAGGTGTTTAACATTTCTTTTAGTGATTTTGAAGCTAATAAACGGCAGTGAAGTCGTTTACACTCTTAGTTGTTCTCATTAAAGGCTTATTAATGATCCCTGAAGTAAATGGTATATTAACCATTAAGATTAATTAACCATTAATTACACCTTCTGACCTTTGTTTTATAAAGGACGACTTATTGGACCGTGGTACCAATGTTCCTCTAAAAGCATTGAAGAGAACTTTGTATTATGTGTTATGCTCCGTAACGCTGACTCCTCTTCCTACAAGCAATCGGCAATGTGACATTGAAGTTTTAAGTCAACTTTGCTGTTGTTGAGTTGAGGATTAATTTCGTATCATATTTATAATGATTTCAGTGCAGGTAGAATCATTTCATTTCATTGAATCCATCTTGTAACCCTGACAAAAAGACCGCATGACTTTTACAATAATTCCACCATGTGAGATAAACAGCACAGAGTATTTAATATGAACTTATTAAGAATACTGAATTGAATTGAATTGTACAAGACTGTTATGAATTTAAAAGGTAAAAAAAAGTCTTCCTCTTCTTTCACAACTTTAACCCTCAACATCTTTTAGTACTTGTTTTAAAAATGTTACTATTTAAGGTTCAATATTTTTTTTTTTTAATTACTTTTTATTCATTTTAAGAAGTGATAGGATTTTGTACGTAAAATGGCATTGGTTGACTTTTCTGTGTCGTTATCAGTGAATGCAGTTGGATGTGTGGCAGTCTTTGGTTTTCATCACTGGCCTGCATCTGTCCAGGTCTGCCTCTGTGCTATAAGGGAATAAATATCAAAGGAAGACATCTCTAATGTTCACATGTTGCTATATGCATGCATGGGGATGGAGCCTTATTGTTATTATGGTCATCATTTTAAATAGTTCAGTATCTGTAAGTCCGTCTGTTACTGAACAATAACATTATGTTCACAACTTGTGTTGTCGTAGATCTGCGAAATATTGTCAAAACTTTAGCTGGGAGTTATATCAGAGCAGGTCAGAACTTAATTTTTATATAGAATCTCAACAAAATCTTGTTCCTCAATCAGGACAATGTTCAAAATGTTGAATGTGAAAATATAACTTAAAGCTATTACTGTACTGTTACACCCAATGTGACTCGGGTCCTATATTGTCCTATATATACTGAAACCAGATGGAAATGTACTGTGACATATAAAGTGCATTAAACGCTTTAAACTCACTACAATGTTCAGAAACATAGAGTCCGACAATCACATGAAACATCTGAACGTACTCATATTGCCACACAGAGAATAATATTATGGCTAAAGCTTTTCTTTCTTTTCATGATGATAAATGTTCAGCTGATACATCCTCCCAGTGCTGAATGTGATAAATTATATTTTTTGTAAAACTTTGAATCTGTATACTGAAAAGGACAGCTATGTGTGTGTGTGTGTGTGTGTGTGTGTGGGCCACACAATTATCATAATTCCATATTTTTTTTTAAAACAAGCTTTAGAACTCAGAACTTTAGAAGATATCAAAAGTCGCTCTAGAACTTTTGTCACGTGAAGTGGAATCTGCTCATTTCAAGTATAACCAGACAGACGGGCGCTGAATCGAGCTCGAGTCGACGACATCCATCTTTAAACTGATCAAAGAACCGATTGTGACCGTCTAAGGTAAGCACCTCTGCTCTTCTTTCTGATTTAGCAAACATTGTTCAGCTCCAGACATCGTCTAGAGGAGAGACACATACAAGAGCTTTTCTGTCAGAGAGATCATTTCAATGGGTCAGTGCTTTAGTGGTGTATATTCCTAAACAAACCTAGGAACCTATTTTTGGTGAGAGGTTAAAAGCACAGGTTAAAGCTGAGGTGTTTCACAGGTTTCATATAAATTATAGAGAAAAGCATGTTTTGTCTTTTTTGTCCCCATTTCCCTTTTAGCTGTCTTTGAGAAAAGAAAAAGAAAAGGGCAATGAACCGTTCATCATCATCCTCCCCTGAGACGTGCTCGGCACACTGGCTCCCACTCCTCAAAAACTACAAGGTCCTGAAAGTTCTGGGGGACGGCGGCTTTGGAACAGTGGTCAAGTGCATACAACAGGGCACCAAACAGCCCGTGGCTGTAAAAGTCCAGACTAGCTACACAGATTTCTACCAGGAGGTGGGACGCGAATTTTGATTTCTCAGTTGCAAAACAGACATTTTGAAAGTGGGGCTATGTGCTAATGGCGATAGTTAGGACTACATGTTATATGCAAGACTACACAGATGTGTTGCAAGTGGTAAGAAATAGCCCAACAGCCTAATAATGACGTTATCTTGTCATGTCTCCCCAGGCGCACATAATGAAAGTCCTCATGAATCACGGCCTGGACAAGTTCAACATCATCAAGTTTCATGATGAGTTCCTGATGAACAATAGATTAAATCTGGTGTTTGAGGTGTTGGACATCAGCTTACAGGACTACCTCGTGGATTTAAACAGCCCAATGTATTTGAAGGACATCAGGAGTGTCATTGAACAGGTGTGGCATCATCAAGGAAGCAAAACTAAACTCTCTTTTGGTTTTCAACTGTGGTCCACACTCACCTTGTTCTTATTTGTCACATCATATTATGTAGTAACTTATAGCTGCATACATTGTTTTCTTGGTGTATATGTACATATATAAATAACTGTAGATGGATATTTTATTTGATCTTATACTATTCTAAACTTCATTATCTATATATGATATATGTTTGTGTTGGAAGAAGGGGCTTTACATATCATTGTACAACCCTGTGGTGTACTATGATAAGTATATGATATATACACATATATGGTACATAAGTTTTGTGGTTTAAACACTGTGTAACTCACCTCTGTTTGTATATGATAAAGAATTCCCCATATAAAAGTTTTCTATAGATAAAGCTTATCAATAATAATACTTGTAGATGGCCACAGCGCTCGATGCCCTGAAGGGAGTTGGTATAATCCACACTGATGTGAAAATAGACAACATCATGATGGTGGATCACCTGAGAGAACCCTTCAAGATCAAACTGATCGACTTCGGCTTGGCTATTTTCACATCTCAGGCCAAGCCGAACAGCAATATGCAGACACCTCAGTATAGGTAAGAAACACAGATCATTATCAAAACTAAGAAATCTTGAATTTTAAGCTGTATATTTACTTTGTACTGACGCTATTATTTATCCGTTAAGTTCTATTTGTGAGCTTTAATTGTTAAAATATGCCAGTGTAACTTTATTTCATGAAGTGTTTTTTTTTTTTCCACATTCAGGGCGCCAGAAATTATATTGGGACTCCCATTTTCAGAGGCCATTGACATGTGGTCGCTGGGGTGCGTGATGGCCATCATGATGTTGGGCAAAATGCTCTTCCCGGCAGGAATGAGTTATGACACAGTAAGAGAAATCAACGACTCTCTGCTTGCTTTCCTCTCTACTCCCACGATATCAAGTACTGTTGGTTAGCCTCAGTTTGCCGGGTCTGCAGAGCAGCAATCATTTATATGTTTTTTTTAATAACAACAGCTAATCAAATGACAGTCTGTAATGTGAGAGATGTCACTTGTAGTGATGAATCTACAGAGTTTAAACTGGCAGTGCAGTTTTAAAACCCTAAACAGGCGACAGGCGCAGTGAGCGACGAGCGAGTGAACACAGTGGAGCTAAACAGGCAATATTTCCCTCAGGAGCTGGTAGAGACCGAAAAACAGAGTCAAAGAGTGTGAATAAAGTTATTGGGCTCAGAAACAGAACACAAACATGACAGTAAATGGATGTTCTGATACTGCTAGACGTGTAAATTAGTTGCTAACAGTAGTGGCATACCACCTTAAAAGTTGCCCTAAAGTGGCCAAAAAAATGGCCCATTGGGAATCAGACATAACAGGACAAGCTTTAAAACATCCTCCCCAGTGTTAAAGCCTGTGGTCATTGATAAAAGTGAACATTTGCCCAAACTAGAACTGTAAAGGCCCATGGGGTTTTGCTGAGTTACTTCCTGATACATCTTACATACTAACTGACCTATACACTACAGACACAAGTGTCTGTACTCAACAAACAGGCCTCAGTTACATATCCAAGCTCATCACCTCCACAAACCTATCTAGTTCTTAAGTATATATAGTTTGCTGTGAATTAACCCTTGTATGGTGTTCAGGTCTGTGGGACCCGATTTATGTTCTTTATCAAAAGAGAAATTATACGATGAATTATTTTTTCAAACTCAGACTCATCAAAATGAGCAAAGGCCAATGAGTCTGAGTGTGAAAAAATAATTAATTGTATCATTTTTCTCTTGATAAAAAAATGAAAACGGGTCCCACAGACCCGAACACCATACAAGGGTTAAAGGGGAATTATACCGATTTTAGAAATGGGTCTTTTTACAGGTGTTTACTGCACATGTAGAAACTGTTTTTATCATAAAGCCTTCCATAGCTTACAGAGGGAGCTGCATGATTATCGCCTGTGTCAGTCGTCAGTTTTGGCAGTTGTAAAGCACTTTTTGCAATTAGCAATCTGCATGAAAAGTGCTATTCTGTTTAAATGTATCATTGTGATTTTTGCTTTGTGACAAATGTAATGCTGCGCTTTGTCTCCAGCTCCGATACACGATCGACCTCCTGGGTCTACCACCGGACCACCTCATCAATGCTGGGCTTGAATCAAAAATGTATTTTCAGAAAACAGATTCTGATCAGTGGAAATTCCTGGTATAATACCCATTCTTTGACTTTGTCAGTACTTATTATGATCATTAACCTTACTTTGCTTATTGTAACTGTTTTCTACCACACAGTTTCTACAATAACAACTTCATTTGTTATTATTAATTCATTTATTATGTGCCTTAAATACTTTTAACCTTATTTTAGACACCCGAGGAGTGTTTGGATGAGTTCACTTTCTCCAGTGACAACAGGTGTTACACGTTCCGTTCTCTGGACGAAATGAAAACAGTAGGTGGAAAAGTGCCTTTCAAGACTTGTCTCATGCTTTTAGGAAAATGTCTTGATCTTTGATGTGTTTTCCAAATGTTTCCTAAAACCAGATGTATCGGGAGAGGGACAACGTGGCAGAGGCTGATGAGAGGAGCGAGTGTACTGAGCTCTTAAAGGCGATGCTCAAGTGGGATGAGAGGGAGAGGATCTCCCCCAGTGGTATTCTCAACCATCCTTTCATCACCCGCAGCTTCCTCAGCAGCAGCTCCCACCGCAGTTCCTGGTAAGTGCTTTCTTTGCACGTAGGGTTATCAGACATCAGTAGGCATAAACACAAGAGCGTGACTCTATCTTTTTTTATAGCAACACGACCGCCGGCATCCATCTGGACAGCTCATCACTCTGTACCGCCACCTTTGGTGAGAAAAAAGTCATCTGAAGTTGTTTCTAAATGATTGACACACTCCACGTTGCTGTTATTCAGAGGATGGTCAAGGTTTTTCATGTCCTTTCATTCTCAGATGACGGCAAAGACCAGGAGAAGAAAAAGAACTGCTTTGAGCGCTTCTTTTCCTGGATGATGAAGACATTCTGCTGCCTTGTGGATGATGACATGAGTGAAGATTCTCCATGAAGGCTTTTATAGCAAAGCACCCGAGAACTTGATCTCTGGTGTTTAGAAAACATGTAGAATAAATGACTCACAATAAAAATCTAAATCTAAGATTCTGGATTAGGAATCAGATTATGTGACTCACTGAGCATGTGCAGTAGTGTTCATCCCATCATGCCTCTGGCAACCTGGGTAACCTGAGTTATATGACTCTTTAGTTTCATCATGTAAATCCAATACACCATGTCTGCGGTACTATTACACTAGTTTTTAAATGAACTCTCTATTGTGCATCATTTTAAATATCCCCCAAAAAGAGGCAAGACTTTCAAATCAGTGTCTGTCTAGTACAAAGCCAGCACTGGGCCAAACATACTCAAACAACATTCAATTGTGTAATTTTCCTCAGGCGCAAGTCTGTTTTTTGTACGTGTCCTAGGTCCTTTTAACCAAATCTTCTGTACTGCCTAAAGGCCGAACCTTCGTCCAGTTGGTGTTGGAGATATGCTGATGTTATTCATGAAACTGAACTGATGTAGAAACAAGGGTGTTTTGTTTGATCAGGTAGTTTCATAAAATTCAGAATATATATTCAGAATTGATCTCCAACCTTTGACCTTGAAGTGGCTGGTTTCATTGGCTCCACAAAATGTAGTAGCTGCCATTCAGAACAGGAGTCACATCGTCCAGAGAAATCTAAAACATTGTCACTGAGTGGTGGTGTTAATCATTTCTTTTAGTAGTAATAATGCAGCTAAAAATGGCAATTAATTCATTTACACTTGTTTGTTCTTTATTTGTTTGTTTATTAATGATCTCTAAAGTAATCAGTCTATTAACCGTTAACATCAATTAACCCCCATTAATTTTAACTTCAAACCTCATTAGAAAACGGTACCAGTGAAGCGGGGCTTTTCTTACAGTATCTACAGTATTCTGTCTCCTCACTTCACTGCCTGGTGAAGTGAGGAGATGTTATGATTGGCTCGTTGTCTAATTCTTGTTTATTGGTTTTAGGAGATTAATAAATCCAGTTGTCAGGTGAATCAGGAGCTGCAAATGAAAATGACTATGTATAAAAACAAAAGCGTTCTTGGTACGTCACTGTGTTTGTTTTTGTAACAGAACTCTTCCTCCGGAGTCACTTGTGATGTGTGTGTGTGTGTGTGTGTGTGTAAGTGTGCTAATTGTCCAGACTGAATGTGTGTAATGGGAGATCTGTCTGTAATCTCTGGATGTGTGTGTGTGTGTGTGTGTGTGTGTGTGTGTGTGTGTGTGTACTGGGGGAGGTAGAATATGTGTATGCATGTGAATGTGTGTGTGTATTAATCTTGGCAGAATCAGCTGCTCCTGGCTGCTGCTGTCATCCAGCAGGAAGTCGCATTAAACTTGGGCCACGCTGGAGTCGAAGGTCACAGTTGAAAAGGAGATGAAGGGAGAGGAGAACAGTGTGACCAAACAAAGCTGAGAAGAAGACAAGAAGATGTTGAAACTCGGCTTTATATCACAGATGTAACTGGAATTGCTTTTTAAAGTTAAACATATTAAAACATATTAAAACGTTTATTCGTGACCTTGGAAATAGTCAGACAACTTAACTCAAGGTTAAAGCTTTCAGCTACATCTAATAATGCCAGTGGTCGACATTCCTAAAAGAAATCTATGGCCTCTTTGTATTTGGTTCATGTTATGCTAGTTTCTTATTTTCTTAATTATATAGATTAAAAAATAATTAGCACAGAAGTATGAGTGTGAGTGTCAATGATTTCCTCTTGCTTGCAAGTGGATGACCAGTAACTTTGTGGCAATCACAAGAGAATTTTCTTTCCTTCCCCAAGCTGAAGATCAAGAAGATGAACAAGGTTGCGCTTTCTCTTGAGTCGTTTTCTTTGAAGGCATCATCTCGGGCAACGGAAAGCAAAAGAAATTCGACCCAAAAAAAAAAGAACCTATATAAAGGTGGCTCAAAAGAGCAGGTTAATTTTTCCAAAAGAGAAGCAAGGCTAAGAAGATAGCATACGGCAAGACAGACAGACAGCAGATGATGCCGAGAGAGGAAGGAAGCCACCACTCACACCACAACAAGTAACTGTATTAGATATGAAACCACCAGTTGAAATAACCTTATGGATGCAGTAGTCATCCTTTGCTGTGCTTTACACACGGTCATTTTCTTCTTGTGTAAGCTACTGATCCAAGTTGAAAAGAGGCACATGTTCTTCTGTGGGTCAAATTAAAACGCAGTGGAAACCACACCCATGAGGCGTAAAGCAGCTCTTTTCAGGGGAGGATCGGAGCACACACACTATCTGTGTTGTGCTGGGATGGACAGGGGATCTTCGCCCACACGTTTTGAGGGGGAGGCAGAAATAGCAGAGATGGTCTATCTAAGATCATGAGGTTTGAAGTCCTGTTCTATGCTTAATGCACATTGGATTTTGCTCCCAGCTTGGTCAACTAGTAAGAAAACAAGCTTTAAATGGACACAATAACAGCCTTCCATTCCTCTCCATCTCTCTGCTCTATAGATGTCTGGCCTTTGTAATTTACCCAAAGTGAAGAAAGAGCCACAGAGAGGGAGAGGCGGGAAAGATGCTGATGTAAACAGCTGAGGTTGAAGAGCTGCTTTCTCAAAAACATTAAATGTGTTTAGTTACTGTATTTCTAGGCTGTGGCTGTACAACTGCAGTAACAGTAAGCAGACTCTGGTTGGAAGGCTAAACGGCCATGTGTGTATATTTAGTGTCGTGTCAGAGGAGCTGGAGTGAAAACAAACCAGCCAGTGTTGGACTTTCTTTACATGCATACTCTTACTCGCTGTGGGTTGATTAGACATGAGTGATAGATAATGTAGGGGAAAGAAATTCTACACTGCTCGAAAACTGAAGGGAACACTTAATCATCACAGTGTAACACCAAGTCAATTCAACTTCAAGGATATCAATCTGTCCAGTTAGGAAACGTACGAGACTGTGAATCAATTTTTGTTTTGGTGCAAATCAAAGTGACGACAGGTGCAGTGGAGAGGAAACAGCAAGACGACCCCCAAACAGCAGATGGTTTTGCAGATGTTGGCCACAGACAATTATTCTCTCCTTATCCGTCCTGACTGATTCGTCTCTAGTCCATGCGTGCCTCCCAGCACAGTCTCAAGAGCATGGAGGAGATACTAGGAGATACATGAGGAGATACCAGGAGATACATGAGGAGATACCAGGAGATACATGAGGAGGGCTGGACAGGGCCGTAGAAGGGCATCAGCCCAGCAGCAGGACTGCTCCTATCTGCTCCTATCTGCTCCTTTGTGCAAGGAGGACCAGGAGGAGCACTGCCACAGCCCTACAAAAAGACCTCCAGCGGGCTACTGACCAAACTGTCAGAAACAGCCTCCATGAGGGTGGCATTAGTCCTCTAGTCGGACCTGTGTGAGGCAGTAAGGGGGGGGGGGGTCCTTCATGATGCAGATGGCCCCTTTCTTGCATCTGCTAGTGTAAATGTCCGTGGTGGTGGGTAGGCCGCTGAAGGCTGTGTTCCCCTTCCCTCCTCTCAGTGGACTTCGAACCTCTGTGGACTGCCCCCCCTCAACAACACACCAACCATTATCAGGCAGTCACAGCTCCCTGCCACCCCCACCCTAACTCAGCCTCACCTTCACCACCAGCCAGGCTCACTTTGTATATTTTTTATTCTTCAAAAAATCCAATGTAAATACGCCTGCCCCCCCCCCACCCCCCGTGAACTGTACAGTTTTTGCACTATTCTGTATTTTGCACTGCCCATGAGCGCTGCTGTTTTTATTTCAATGTTGTCGTGCTTCTTGCACAACGACAATAAAAGAATTCTGATTCAGATTCAGCAGGAGCTCTTTAGGCTTAAGAGGAGCAAAGCTAGGGATGCTGAGAGTGTGCGCTGGGCAGCTGGCAGCTCCTCTTCAATCCCTCTCTGAGGCTGAAGAGAGTTTCCAGAACCGTGGAAGACCTCCTGAAGATCTCCAACGCTGCTTGCAGCTTTAATGCACATTATAATTATTATCTAGAAAAGAATAAAACAATTATAGGTGAGACTTCAGAATAACGGCATACTTTAATGAAATCACTTTCTTGACGATCTGAGTTATTGAATGTCTCAGCACGTGCAGTGTAAAGTACACAGTGGAGTGCTGCTCTTGTAATGTGCACCACAAGCATCCATTAAAACGGTCATTGAGTTCAATTGGGAATGATGCCTTCATTATAATGTGACAGATATTTCATTTGCTTTTTCGGGCCATAAAAAGTGCTTTTAAGAACTGACACACTGTTTTAGTATTTCTGCTTCAAAAGAATTCCTCATAAGATTAAGATTACAGAATTTCAAAATCTATTTTCTAAACCCACAGAGGACTGGAGAGCCATTGAATTTAAAAGATTAAAAACAACAACAATTTAGAAGGTTTGTGCTACAGGGACATGCCAAAGAGAAATGTTTCCGGAGTGTTTCTTTCTTTTGCTTCTGCGTGTCCACTGTCAGATTTATACATGTGAAGAGAAAGGCCACATGGTGTAAATTTTAGGTTGAGATTCAACTTGTTGAGCAGTGGAATGTGTTCACTTCATTTATCTGCATCCCAGTGGACCTCCACATCATAAATAATCTAAAATAAGCCTCGCTATTGTTCACGTGTGTTTTGACTACACTCAGGAGGAACTTGAAGGAACAGCAGCCGTGTGTTAGCTGTCTGCATGCTAATGCATTTGATCTGTCCCCCATCCTGCACATTTTACTAGATGATGATGATAATGATTTCTTAAATGCCCTTTTGTGAGGGAGGACTTGTCAGCTAGTGCCAGATGCAAAGTGAGTTGGGCTTTAAACGTGTTGGGCACTGTACAACTGAGCTGTGATCACCATCAGACCACCTCCAGATCCAGTGGCACTCTGATCACAGTGTTGTTCTGAATAAACGGAATTAAATTTACATTCAGGAGGAGAATTAAATGTATCTAATTGAATTAAAATGCACATATGCCCGTGTTCAAAGTGACACTCGTGTAAGAACACAGTCACTAGCAACATTGTGACTGTCTTGGTGCAACAATAGCTCACTCAAGATTTAAACTGACTATCACCAAGAGAATATATCAAGACTTCAAGGACTTATGTCTCAACAGGATTTGGTTTATAAAGCACTCAGTGGTTTAGACCAAGATACATTTCTGATCAGCTGCTTTGTTATGAACCACCCAGACCTCGCAGAATGTTCGGGACAAGTCTGCTTTCTGTCCCCAAGACTAAATATAGGGGAGGCAAAGTTCAGTTTTATCTGGAACAAACTCCCAGACAACTGCAGGTCTGCTGCGACTCGTTTAAACCAACGCTGAAGACTTTCCTGTGTGCCGCCGCCTTTCATTTAGATCAGATGCTTTTCTCATTTCTTGCACTGTAACTTCTAGTCTTGTAATGTTATACCTGTCTTATTCTATTCTAACTTATTTTTACTTTGTTTTATTAGATTTAAATGTCTTTTATAATGTCTTACTTTTTCACTTTGTCACTTTGAATGTTTTATGTAAAGCACTTTCAACTGTTTTGCTGTTGAGATGTGCTGTACAAACACATTTGCCCTGCCTTGTCTAAGACCAACCAACTTTTACCAGCATCTGCTAATGTTCAAACGTCCAAGGACGTCACGGAGCCAATTTAAGGGAGAAAACATCTAGTGCTTGTTCCATTCCCATCACATTTGTTCACACATCACCTGCTAGTTACTTTTAGCCACAACACGAAGACTCATCTCAACCGTCATACATTGTTTTTTCAAACATTTCCGAGCTGATTTATTCATTAGAGGCAGACAAAGAGAGAGAAAAGAGCTGGTTTTACTTTGAGTCTACTTTGCTTTGTCCCTTGTAGTCAAGGAAAGGACTGAAAGGTAACCAGGGCAGTATCTAAAATTCACACCGACACACACACACACACACACACACACACATAAACCACTTCTTTTATTCTCTTCTTTTATTCTCCCTCACTTCCTTTAGGCAATCTGCATAGAGAGGAAACAGTATTTCCCCCCGCTGGCACATTGATCGTTTGTTAGCATATGCATGCTTTGTCCGGTGCTCACAGGTATTTGGCCTCCGTCAACACACAAGTTTTCAATCAGTCGAGGTTATGTTAACATTCAATCTCACAGATAGATCATTCACCGTGCCTCTTCAGAATACTGCTGAGAATAGACAGGAGGGGTTGATCAGGGGTTTGGAGTGGTGGTGTCGAGTGTGGCTTCCAGTAGTCTGGTGATGATCTCAGAGTGTGTGGGGTGAAAGGTTAAACCATCCACCTCCATGGCCAGGTTACCAGTCTTCCCACTTCTTATCCCGAAATTCATTAGAATGGAAAGGATAGACTCCTCCTGAAGAAGAAAGAGAGAGAGAGAGAGAGAGAGGTGTAGATTGTTTCGGTTCATTCAACAAGTCATCAAAGGAAGCTGTTGGATTTCTATGTTTTAGATTTATGAGTCACTTTGGCCTCCTGGGAGAACGAGCTGAGAGAGAGATCACCTTATAAAGTCATTATGGTCAAAGTGTCAGCGAACGGTTACACATTTACATATTCAGCAGACACAGAATCATATTAGCATTTATTTGGAATTGTCTTCCAGGCAACTGTCCCGTATTTACTCTCTTTTTAGCAGCTTTAGTCTCCACCACCTCACAACTCGCGAGGAGAAGCTGCGTCTGCGTGTCCGCAAGCTCGTCTCTAACTTGTGTCTGTGGGGTGGGTGGGTAGTGTACAGTGGGTTTATCAGAGCTTTTTGAATGAGAACAGCCGCCTGGCGGAAGCGACACGTATGAGAGCGGCATCAGCAGGCTAGAAAAGCAACACAATAGGGCAAAACAGGCAACTCAGGGGAAGTGCAGAGTCAGGTGATAATTGTCTGTGGGTTTGTCACTTGGGGGACACCTTTCACATTAAACATAGCTGTTTGACCTATTACTACTGTTTATTCCAGATAAAGACAGCATTGTGAGTGTGTGTGTGTGTGTGTCATCATAGCAAAATGTCCAGGAGCAGTACAGCTCCCTAAAGTGGCCCCTGCCATGTTAGCAGATGGGACAAGGGCCAAACTAAAGATCAAAGTACACATCAAGAATTGTTTTCCTAAAGATGGTTTGTCATTTTAGGTAGTTCTTCTCATGCTGGTGTACGTTCAGGTTTGTATTTTTCTGATCAATTTGGTTTTAATTAGTTATTTGATGCTATAAAAACTACATGACAGCCATATTTTGGCTTCATTTGCACAGTGGAAGGAAGCAGAGACGTGTCATCCATCTGTATATACAGTCTATGGAAATAACTACGATCGTTAAAACACACAGAAGTGATTATTAGATCATTAGTGAGAATCCAGAGGATATTCAGAAGAGGGTTGGTGCATGTGTGTGTCTGTTACCTTGTCCACAGATGGCAGGTTAGCAGTCCAGTCCTGGAGCTGCTGGGAAGTTGTCCGCTCCAGTCCCAGGCCTTTCTTTAGGTATCGCTGGTGAGAGGGGCAAGTGTGGAGCAGGTAGAGCCCACAAGCCACAGCATATCCTCCCCAGTTAGACACCCCTGTGGGAGGGAGAGACGGGGTGAGAGCGGGAGAAGGCAAATAAATAGTGACATTAGAAAATCCTGACAAGGAAAACTCCTACGCAGTGTTTGTGTGAGTGTTACTGCTTTCTCAGAGGCTAATGATGCACTCCATAGACTGATTATCTAGGAATGCATCGCAAGCTAGCCTCTCATCAAGCAACACAGGCTTTGTCACACTACATGTCACAGCCAGTATCACCTGGATGTACTGACAGACTATGTATCCACACCTGCAGGAGCATGTGATGTCATTATATGCAGTGTTAAAAGTGTTTCTGTGCTGCGTGGAAGCTCCCGTATCAACAGCATCAGCATAACCTGTCCATACCAGCAGTTATGGCGTAGTCAGCGGGGACGTCGCAGGCTATGAGACTCCCCTTGGGCATCAGGCTCACGACCTTTTCTCTCACTTTACCCATCCCCAACTCATTACCACCATCGCCGATTCCTGCCGAGACAAGAGAGGAGAATGGGGGGGGAAGATCAGAGCGTGGAGAGAAACGTACACATTGTCAGGACCTTAACCTATTTTTTCATATTCCAAAGCGCAGCAGGAGCACAGAGCCAAGGCCATCAAAGGGACTTGCTACAAACTATTGCAACTAAAGGTAATATAATGAAAGTAATACTCTACCTGTAGTGCTAATCCCTGGTATATCCTTGGCAGCAATAAACAAGTTATCGATGGGATCCACCAGATGTTTGATGTTTATTCCTCTCATGTTGTAGTAATTTCCATCTTGAGCACGTCCACTGCGCTCTATCGCCACCAGGTGGTCGTACCTGGTATTGAAGAGTAAAAGATTATAAGCACATCACTTTCACGAATTACACATTCGCTGCCTGGCATATGTTTTTGTCTATGCGTGCAGACTTACTGCGATACATACTGCCTGGGATAGATGCCATACAACACTAGGATAGCTAAAGTCCTATATCAAAATAACCATGCAGATTTTTTACAGTCTGTTCAGCGTTCATGCTTTTCATCATTCATTTCTCTTTTAGGTTTGAGTTGTTACTATAACTTTCCTACACTGAAATTTTTGAAAATCAATACTTGAAATAATGCTGTTGACCCCAACAGCACCCGACGGCAAGACACTAAAATCACATATCCATACCGAGGACACAAATAAGCACCAACCCAGACGAATCTAAAAACTCATGTCTGATTTAAATACTTTTTCTTCCTTGTTAATGTTTTATTGTATCCTCGTTTTTACTGCAAACACATGACAGGTCAGCTAACCTGGGCTTGTTAGGGTCTCCATGGTGACACAAGAAGTGTAGTGCAGAGTCTGGGCCGCTGTCCTCAAAGGAGACCAATGGAATTGGATTTTTCAGCACACCTGAGAGTGGACTCAGAGTCATCAAACCATGTAGAACCATGCGTTCTCTTTATAAAGTACACAGATTTAAAGAGCAACGATGAAAGATAATGAAATTCTTGTGCCGTCAAGAGGTCCTTGTGATGTTTAGATTCAAATTCTTTCCCACCTGACCTCACAGCTTCATCAATGATTGCTTGGTTCATGTCCAAGGCTCTCTTGTCCATCACCATTGTCACCTGTTTCCCTAGTGACTGCAGCATGGTTGCCATGGCAATGGCTCCAGGTGGGCCATCAGTCTCATCAGGAGGGCTAAAGGACATAACAGTAAATCAATCGCTGCACCGGACCTCCCCCTGCTTGTTCTTGGCTTAAGTTAAGAGATGTCATGCTCTGAAATACAAAACAGGAAGGTGGCACCAAACAACACGGCGTTTCAGCAGTGTGAGCTGAGCTGTAAAGGTTAGTAAAATAAATGAGGATGAGGATAATGGGTTTTAAGAACACTTGAAGATGAGTGTGCAGTGCCGCTGCATGACAGTGTATAACTACGCCTGTGTATCATGTGTATGGGTGTAAGTACCTGTGCATGTAGTGTGTGGGGAAGCCAGTTGTTATGGCAACAGAGGATGCATGGGAGAGTGCCAGACAGGAGCGCAAGAGTTCATCCTCAACAAATAAAGCTTTAATCCCTCGTTGACCTGGTGACAGACAGACATCAAGACGAAGCAGAGCACTTTGTGACTTTCAAAAAGAATGTGGATAGCTCAAATCATCAGTCGAGGCGACCGATTCGAATCTCATTTTGGAAGTCAAATCGCTGGACTGTTTTGTCTGCTGTGTCGTTGTACACTGAGCAACAAAGGAGAGCAGCATGGCAGGCTGTAAAACTTTACAAAATTAAACTTTCATTAAGGACTAAGACTTTACTACAAACATGAAGAGATTCATTGATTGATTCTGTTCATGTATTTCGACAACACAAAGGGGCTTTGGATGGTTAGCTGCTCATCATGAGATCTGCCAAACTTTTCCCCGGTAGCGGCACAAACACACCGTGAGCCAGATGGAGCCTTCAAACCGCAGATGTAAACTTCATAGTGGCACTTGGTGAAAAGTGAGAGGATCACCAGACTCAGTAAGAGCTCCTGCTCTGTGGACTACGACTGTCTGTACAAAATGTAATGATAATCCATCCAGTAGTTAAGATGATTCAGTCTGCAGACTGACCAACACTGCCATCCCTGGAGCCACGCAACTAGTTTGGCTAAAAAATTAAATGTAGATTGCAGACTATTGTTTTGCTGGTGAAATCATCAAATATCTAACATTCCAGTTAAATCGATACTTTATTAATCCCCCATCCCTTTTGTTCATCCACTCTATTCTTTGCATGTGTTTACCTGGGTCCTCTATAATGATTGTATCCAGCTGTCTGATTTTTGCCACGACCCTCCGAGATGCCAAGCTGTAGAACAAAGGATTGTGGGATACCAGGAAGCTGGCGGGGATCAGTTCAAGATCCACGGTGGGAGGGTGTACACTGTCACGGGGTGGAGGTATTGCGGAAGAAGGGGGAGAGTCTGGGATGTCCGTCAGGAACATACACCCTGGAGAGTGGCTGAATGCCAAAGACGGCTCTGAAAAGAGACAGAACATGAAGTCTGGATACTTGATCACTTCTTAGAAACTATGAAGTCAAAGAGAACATCTTGGAGCGGCTACAGAATTAGCCGTATTCCTCACTGCTGCGGAGTATTGCTTCTATAGCGGTCACTCCGCAGGCCCAGAACATTGTAACATCACCAGGCTGCAGCTCTACGTGCTCCCCATAGTCCGGTCTGGACAGGTCCTGTATGCCTAGGAGAGCTGCACACACAACTAATGTCAAGGTATGTACTGGTAAATGAAGGTTAGTATGCTGTGTAAAGTGTGTGTGTGTGTGTGTGTGTGTGTGTGTGTGTGTGTGTGTGTGTGTGTGTGTGTGTGTGTGTGTGTGTGTGTGTGTGTGTGTGTGTGTACCTGGGTCTCCTATGTGTACAGGAGCTCCGTGTGCTAGTGGGTTGAGGTGAGTAACCTCCACGGCTGCATCCAACGCTCCAGCTGGAACAGGACGCATAGTGACCACTAGAGGGCAGCTGAACACTCCTGCAGGAATACAGGGAATGGAAGTCTGGACACACACACACACACACACACACACACACACACACACACACACACACACACACACACACACACACCAAAATAAGACATTTTAAGATCAAGATGAAAAGATGTCATTTTATAGACCAAATGCTAAATGGGAATAATTGAGAAAATTCCTATATCACACCTGTTGTGCATAATTTAGAATATATTCACGGTGGTGGTGTGATGTACACAGCTGAACGATGTGTCCAAACAGCTAACAAAGCTTAATCCTAAAGGCTTGATGGTAGACAAACAGAATTCAGTAAATGGACCAAGTCACCAACTCCGAACACCATGTGACTTGTTCTTAAAAGTTAACCCCCACCCCCAAACTAAACGCACAACATATTTAAGGTGTTCGCATCCTGCCACATTCACAAGACTATGATGCATAGAATTATTAGGCCAAGATACACGTGTATTGTGGTGTGCCGCTGTAGTTCACCTCTGTCTGATCTGTGTTACAGTTCATTTGCTGCACACACAGGACTGTTGGAGTTATTTGTACCATACCCTGTACATGCTGATGTTTGTGCCCTGCTCCACATTTCTGATGGGGACTCCAGCGTTCTTCAGCCTGCCCTCGAAGCCAAAACTGCAGCCCAGGTAGAAACACACCATGTCTGACCATGGCCCATGATGCACAGGCTGCTGCTCTGATGCAATCCTGGGAGGACAAGATAGTTCAAAAGTGAGGCTGGTAGGATCACAAAGGATGTGATGTTCGTTTATTCTTTGGGAAAGTTATTCTAACCCTAATAAAAGAATATAAAATAAAGAATAAAAAAAAAAATCAAGTCTGCCAGCTGATGAAATAGTAACAAACAGTCTGACTAAGAAAGGCTGTCCATTGGGATTTTTAGGAGTGCAAGCTGGATTGATTATAAGATGCTGTTTTGGAGAAGCACAAAATACATCATGGTTGTCCTCTACAGTTTGAACAGTTAGTATGGTGCTGTGTGTCTTTGTCTACCTTGGCTGAGTGGTGTAACTCTGCAGGCTGGAGACTGTTTTCACCAACCCCCCCTCTTCGTACACACAGTACTGAGAAATGTCTGTCCTGAAGACGCACAAGGACAAAAACACACATCACGTGTCGCATTGAGACATCAAGACTAAAGGCAGTCACACAGAAGTGAAGACGAAGGACGAATTCAAGGGATTCTACATCTACATTCATCCAAACGGTATCGTCCACATTTGATGGATGTAAAAATAAGTTTCACCATTCAAATACCTTCACTGAATGAGAAATTAGAATATTTGCAGCGATATGTGACAGCTTTAGGCGGGCCAGTGGCATGAAAGGCAACATTATGGTAAAGTTCTGCTGCATTTTAAAACCATGAGCACACACACACACACACACACCAGTAAACCAGAGCTGCAGTAACACCCAGTGAGAAACATCCAGCAGTGCTGCTGACATTTGTTTTACAGAAGTGTCTCACTCATTATTAGAGTTTTCCACGACATTGTATGGCACCTTTCTGGTCATTTCGACTACTGCTTACCGCTCCCATCACATCCTCACTCACACCTGAGGAATCTAAGTTGCAGGAGACTATTCTTTCTATGCTTCAGCGTCTCGGAGGCTCGTCGTGCCCACTGTCTTCGACATGCTGACTCAGAGGAGCGACCCACTCTACCTCTGAGCCACAGATTAATCAGATCTATGACAAAGAATGCTCGCTGAATGCTTTATTAAACACTGCGTGGCTTCTGTACAAAGTCTTGTCATACTGGAGCAGGAAAAAGAGAAACACCAATACAAAATGTCAAAGAATAATAGAACCCTGTGTGATACCTGCTCAGTTTGGAGTGTACACGTGTGTATGTGTGTGTTCTACCTTATGTCGGCATGTTTAGCAAGAGGCAGGCAGGAAGTCTCTCCTGGTTGGCTGCGATAAAGGAGCGGCAATGGGGCAGGATTTTTGCGACAGAATGCCTCAAAGTCTTCGGCCAGATGATTGGGCAGGATGACCACGTTAGCCTGCTGGTATCCTGACACACACACACACACACACACACACACACACACATTTGGAGCATTTTATAATAGAAACAAAACAAAGAACAGAATCTTCTCAAGTAGAAGAGTCAAGAGGCACTTCCAAGGGAAAAAAGTAACTGGAGCACACTGGTTGATCTGTTATCTATTATAGTCCTAACAGATTACAACGTCGCAGCAGTAAATGTCCAGTTGCCACATACCGAGCACTGTAACATCACCAGAAACACAGATATATCTCACAAAGATAAAATTACTAAGATAAATTACCACGAGTGCAAATCAGTTTGAGGAAACATGACAAATTCAGTTCTTCATTTAGGCCACAAAGCTAAACTGAGAGTATAAATCCAATCTGCCTCTTTGCAGCGCAGTGAGTTGATGGTGTCGGCATTTCTAGGAGAGGGTAGAAATTACATGGAATATAGAAACAAACACCTATCAATCAAAATTCAAGCAAGCAAGCGGTTGATTTCAACTGCTGTGGGTTCATCTAAACAGCTGTAGGCAATTAGCCACCATTCTGTGAGTTAGCCAAATTACAAAAAAGACACCTCATATCACCTTATTCTATCCCTGATGGTTAATAAGAAGAAGACTGGCGTGCCCACATCTTCACAGAGACAAGGATCCATCATAATATTGGAGACCACGTTATAGCACTTGATGAGCAGACCGTGTTCCACACTGACAGAACACGAGGCTCTGGACTCTGCATTTACATCGATGGTGCTGAAATGCAGTCAGAGTCGATGGACAGTTTTTCCCGATGTTGACCATATTATCTGCCCATTAAATCCACCAGTGTTTTTATTGTTGCCCCTGATGCAAATTCAAAAAAAGGCACTGAAGGAACTACGAGGTCCCATGTCAGAAACAAACAGACTGTATTTTTATTGTAGCTTTACTGTAGATTGTAGAAACAATCCTGTTCCGCCTGAACTCCACCGGCATGTTCACACTCCCACTAGGGGGAACGATACCCTGGACCCTGCTTAGACAAATATCTCTGGCAGCTGCAAAGCCCCCCCCACCCCCCCACCCCGACCAAAGTTTGGACAGCCAGACCACATGACCCTGCTTCTCCTGCCAACTTACTCCCAGCTAATTAACAGAGTTAAACTATCAGAAAAGCGGTTTAAGAGTTCAGCAGGAGCACCCCCATTATGTGTAGTAGGTGGTAACGCCCAGCAGCGTTACCAAACCATGCTGGTGATACATCAGTGGAGCTGAGGTGGAGCACTCGACCACTTCCAGGTTCCTGGTCATGGTCACCTCACATCTCCACCCTGGTTATTTCTAACGTAAGCAAGAAATGATTACATTCTACTTTATTTTTCTATCAGCTTTGCCCTTGAAGCCAGGCACACAGTAACACCATGTGTTGTACTGTGTAGGATGTGAATGTGACAATAAAGTTTGATTTGATTTGAAATTTGTGATTCCATTTGGCACAATCATATCTAGACAATTACTGGCCCGCAGTTTAATTTAGATAGATAGATAGACAGACAGACAGACAGACAGACAGACAGACAGACAGACAGACAGACAGACAGACAGACAGACAGATAGATAGATAGATAGATAGATAGATAGATAGATAGATAGATAGATAGATAGGTGATCCGCTGGGTCTCACCATTAGCTAATCCAGTTGTGGTTCTTATTCTGGGATCCTCCTGCCTGATCAACAGCCTCAACTCAGCAGGACTCAGAGAATCTAAGTCGGACTGCTCCATCATAGAACACACACTTCCTTAAGCTGCTCCAACGACTACTACAACTATTTTCTTCCAGAGTCCGTCTACAGCAACAGAAGACTGCAGCGGTGGAAGAAGACTTGATCTAAACTTGGCAAAGACTCAAAGACTGTTTCACCAGGGTTAATGTTCAAGTAAAGAGGACTCGGATGTGATTAATCTTTGACAAACCGGGTGGAACTAAGTTCAAGCTTGAAAAGGAGAGAGGGGTGAAGGGAGAGCTATCAACAGGGAGGAACATCTTCGGCGATGTAAACACCCAAAGGTCCCATGTCATGAAAATACTCTCTTCAATGTCTTTTCGACGTAGCTATGTGTCCCCGGTGTGTGCAGAGAAAACCAACTTCTTGGGCAGTCTGGACGAGGTGTACAGATGTATATTGTCACAACTGCTGTGATCCACAGATGCACTCGGCGTCAATAACACTAGTAGAATCGACTCGATCAGCTGCCGTTCCAGTATAACATGCTGTAGTCATAGTCTCATGTCGCATTCTAAACAGCAGTGAGTCTGCTTTTTGCAACGGGATCCTCTACTATACTGAGCTCTATGTATGTCAGGGACACAACACAAACCTTACGCTACTGTCCAAGCTGATTACAATGCGGACATAAAAAGAGAAATCATTTACACCTACGGGCAATTTAGAGCCACCAATGAACCTAACCTGCATGTCTTTGGACTGTGGGAGGAAGCCGGAGCACCTCACTGTCCATACTCTATATATCTCACCTATAGTGGATTCAGATTGTCCGTACTGTAACTGCATATATCTGGTCCTCCAGCGTTCATACTGTACTGTATACATACCGTACTCGTCCATATCGTGTTCACTGTTTATAGAATCAGTCATACCTTATTCTGTACAGGACAGTTACTGCTGGTATTACTACCACTTTAGTTGTACTGTAGATGATCTGCTCGACCCGGTGGAGTTCAGCTGTTCCTGCACATAGAGGCCAAAAAAGTTCACCTTCCCTTATTTTAAGAAGCAGGAGCTAAAGCTGAGTGTTTCTGAGAGCGGATGACAGGGCTGCAGGAGCCATGTCACAAAAAAACCACCGTGGTTATTTGCTCTTATGCTCTCCTCTGTTGTTTCTTTACTTTCTTTGCACATGCAACTCATCCCCCAACTCATATAATACACAAGTAGAAGCCAATATCAATAATAACAGACAACCAGATAGAAAGGGAAATAGTTTCTGTATGTTTTACCTGAGTGCATGGTACAGACAGAGATCGTCCTGAAGCATCTGAGGGAACATCTGGCAGCCCTGACTGCAGTCAGCATGCTCCAGCTACACATCAGCACACACACACACACACACACACACACACACACACACACACACACATTTACAAACATTTACAATACGAAAGTCTTTCACATTACTGTCGGTCATTTATGGAATTTAGAATGTATAATAAAAGTTCTTTTAGGTATTAGTAATGTTTTTGACTGACTATTCTTCAACAAGCAAAGAAAGGGGTGAGAAGGCCAATGAAAGGTGGTGGTGGTGGGGGTGTTTAATTCAAGACTTCTATCTATTATAGTTGGCCTGATATTGGCCAGGCTGTCATATAGTTTGACAGAATTTGTCCACCAGTGAACCCTGTCAAGCAGATAAACTGTAAAATGCCTTGCTCTGTATCTTTTTTCAAATTGAATTATCACAAAAAAAAAAAAGTAAAGGATCCATATCAAGACTGTTAGTTTATGCTCTGTCTTTTCAAATGCTTCTTCCAATGACTCCTAAAGTCACAGAGTCGCGGACAGAGAGAAGATTGTGAAAATAAAAGCCCTGATGTTGCTCTGGTCTGTGGAAGGTGACCTCAGCAACCAGCATTAGCTGCACGGAAGCTACGTTACTCAGAGCACAGCCGAGTCAGCTAAGGCTGTTGAACTCTAAGCAATATTTCTAAATATTGGGTTCAGATGTTCGTTAGGAAAAGGATCCACACCTGTTAACGAACTGCGGTCACAGCAGCCTCACTTCGAAAAACACGGTCTAACTAGCCGCTATGTATTTTTTTCATGCACGTGTACACGTAATATTACGGTAATAGAACAGACCTGATTTCGAAATAAAAGCCACACTCCAGTAAATGTGATAACTTTGCATAAAATACATGCTTATTATGAATTAATGGTCGTGAGATTATATGTATAATTTATAAATGTACTACATGTTTGTTTGTTTGCTTGACATCCCAGGATGTTCAGACAGTACTGCAGGCCTGCAGGAAATTCTAAAACTGTATTGTAACACGGCCCACACGGGGAACCTGAGCTGGACTGTGTTGTACTTCTTAGTCTCACCACTAGGTGGAGTAACTGTCCTGAACGAGGCAGCTTCTCTATAAAATGAGTAATAGAAGAAGAAATGTGCTACAGGTGACCCAAAATGGCAGAATTAAGGAAACGTAAGAGAGAAAGTGAGTGTAGAAAGTTTCAGACGCGGTGTGTGATGAGAGCACAGCTAATAACTAATGAAGATCACTTTTACATTACGGAGGAGCTGCTTGATGTTAGCAGGCTAAAGAGAACCAGGACGGGTGAGGATGTGTTTGAAGCCGTGCCAGGTGCAGTTGGCATGATGGGACTTAAATGGGACGAGCTGTGTGGAGGTACGACGGATGGAGCTCCAGCTGGGACAGGGGAGCACAAAGGAATCTATGGTGTCCGCCGAGGGGCAAGAAAGTGGAGGTAAGGATGTTGATTTTAGCACCAGGGCTCTAACAGACTATTTCAAGCTTCCCTCTCTGATGCTGATGCTGATGCTGATGCTGGTGCTGGGGGGGGGGGGGGGGTACATCACCTCTAGTGGATTAAAGTTAGCAACATAGCTCACTTCTAGTGAGTGGCCCAGCCCTTTGGATGTTTTTCTGTATGTGGCCCTCAGTGAAAACAGTTTGGACACCCCTGTGTTATAGTATCAATCTGAAGTAAAATTAATCTGTAGTAACAGAAGGTTTCCTTCAAGCAAGCAAATAAACATGTAGAGCATCTATAAATAATACATTTAATCTCTCAACTATTAATTCATAATAAGCATGTATTTTATGCAGTTATCACATTTACTGGAGTGTGGCTTTAATTTCGAAATCAGGTCTCTTACCGTAATATCATGTGTACATGAGCATGACAAAAAATATATGGCGGCTAGTTAGACCGTGTTTTTCGAAGTGAGGCTGCCGTGACCACAGTTCGTTACCAGGTGTGGGTCCTTTTTCCAAATGACTCGCTGGTACACATTTACCGTCATCTATTCATTTAAACGAAACTTACAAAGTATTATTTCAGTTTCCTTTAGGAAAGTTGAATCCGTATCAGCGGTGCAAAATGCGTCACTACCTTTGTTTGCGGAAGTGCCTCTTTTTCCGGTCTGCCTTCACAATTAAAGCATCATACAACAGCACGCACTTAAACACACGCACGAAGAAAAGAGCAGCAAAAAATATAAATCCAGAAGGAATGTTAATATTGGCACGTTGACAAGTTGATTAAAACAGAGCCCAGTGCCAGTAAAGGTTTTTGTTTGTTTTTTAATAAACATTTTCCCCCACTAAGGTTTACACAGACATATGTGGTATATTATAGTAATTTACAATACAGCTGAGAACACAACTGTCACGAATACTGATAACAGCATATCATTTAAATTAGGAAGTAAGAAAAAAAGAAAAGAAAAGGCGTTGAGATACTAGACCAGCCAGCTGATCACTTCCTCTTTGCTGGCACCCTTACCTTAGTTTTACAGGCTTAACATGGCATGGGATAATGCAAAAATGATGGGTAAAGGTGTTTTAACCTTACTCTGCTTTCAATGAAACTGCTCACATTACTTTATTTCCTAATTAGACAACAAATCTGGTTAGGAAGAAATATCTGAAATGCATTTTGTTCCTGTAGACCCCAAGGGAATATAAGCTTGCGACTGGCACTGACCCTAAAATATATCTATCAACTGTAAAATAATATCTGTCTGGATGATATGCTAACAGTGCAACAGTCCATTTCACGAGTAAAGAATAAATTCATACCATCTTTCTCAGTTGCTGCAAGATCAGATAATGTAAACCGCTACTGCCGTCTTCTTTGCGCCAGTCCAGCTCCTGCCAAGGTGCAGCCGTCCATTGAGTTAGACAGTCAGAGAGCAACTGTGGGCCTCCTGAAATGTGTATTTATCTATATATTTGTGTAGCATAATATTAACTACAAGGGCTGCACAACTTGGCTGAGCACAACTTGGATCAATACAATTGATTTCCTTTATTGTGTTTTGACATGTCGGGGTGGAGCTGCCCTTTAGTTACATTTCAGTTACGGCCAGTTCCTTTTAATGTACAACTAAAGTACACAGGAGAAGACCAGTGCAGAGTTTTCAAACACGTGATAGTACCCTACTTATGATGTGCAAGTTTAAAAATGGCTGTAAAAAGTGCAGAGGGGATGTTTTAAACGATGCCTCCTTTCTTGTACTATCACAACACAACATATCTTAAACAAACCAGCTCTCTCTGACACACATGCACTGACCTTTAATCACTATTGCTCCAGAATTCTAGGACTCTGCTTTGACAGGTCTTTGGTCTTTGTCCCTCTCTCTCTCTGTCTCTCTGTCCAACTTTCACCCAACACAGACCCCTACAGAAGCCGCCCACATTGAGCCTGGGTCTGTTCGAGGTTTCTTCCCATTAAAGGGGAGTTCTTCCTGCCACTGTTGCTCAATATAACATCTGATGCTGCTCATGTGGGAATTCTTGAATCCTTAATTTTGAATCGTTGGGTTTTCTCTCTAATTAAAGAGTTTAGTCTAGACCTGCTCTTTATGGAAAGAGTCTTGAGATAATGCTGTTGTGAATTGGCGCTATATAAATAAAGATTGATTGATTGATTGATTTGGGAACAGTCAAACATGCATGACAGCTGGAGAACAGCCATCGCCTGCCAAAGCCAAATTCATACCTTCTTGTGCTGAATGTGGGCGGTGCAGGATGGGCAGTGCGCAGGAATCAACGCCAGCCAAATGGGGTCGACCACACCCACTTCATTGCTATGGGCTCTTGATGGGGCACAACGACGGAGAAGATGCAAATCTACCCCCAACACCAAAACCTAAACCAAAATTTAATCACTGTTTACGTGTGCCATCTGCTCTCAAGGTAAAAAAGGAAATAATCCCTTTTCACGAATGGGCTAGCAGAGACGATAAGAGGTAGTCATGCTGGGTTTAGAATCTGCAAGGAAGTGTAAAAATACCAATCATATCTATGTCTTTTCTGAATATTAGTCGGTATGAATTTGAGTTTCACAAAGTTACCAGATGTGTTTGATCAGGGATGTATTGTGTCAAAGTTTCTCTCCCCTGCAGCATTCTCCCCTTCACACCTGTTCACTCTGTAACTGAAATATAAAAATCTAATCACATCATATGACATGCCGTTTAAAAAGTGATTACTGAGAGAATTGAATAGAAACATGAAATTATAGAATGAAAGATAGCGAACATGAAACAAGTCTAAAAATGCTGAATAAAACTGATTAAGCTGAATGGATAAAACTTTTGTGTTCGTGTATGTTAATAAGGTGTCTGCAATAAATTAGTGACAAACGTTAAATAAAGACATTATTTTCCCTGTGAAAATGAGAATAAGGACTTTTTTTCTTTCTAATGATAAAGCAGAGAAAAATGCATCAGAAATGTGGGGGTGGGGGGGAAATGTTCACGCACTGCCCGCTTTAGACGTCTGCTTGTTTTCTTACTGTGGGCAATATCTGCACCAGCCAATGGATTAACTGTATCTATGATTGGATTGTTGCCCCCAGAATTCATTCATTATGAGGCTAGCATTACATATCTGCAATGAAACAGTCTTTGGTGCCAGTATGATGCTCTGATCAGGTTTGAGTAAATATGTTTCATTCCATATTCTCAGATTTTCACCCCGTATTCTTAGTTTTCCATTCAGTTTTGGAATAATAACCTAAACGATGAATATATTTATAATATAATATATATTTATAAGTATTATTCACATG
The DNA here is from genome assembly GCF_042242105.1 of Pempheris klunzingeri. Taxonomy (NCBI): domain Eukaryota; kingdom Metazoa; phylum Chordata; class Actinopteri; order Acropomatiformes; family Pempheridae; genus Pempheris; species Pempheris klunzingeri. Next base: position 4,486,446 of record NC_092024.1, read on the forward strand.
CAGTATAATACACACATACAAATCAGTCGTATAAAAGGCCCCATCTATCGAGGGGCACTATATTATACTGTAGTGTACTGTACTGCAGCCTTACCCTCTTTTTAATTCATAACTACTTTAAACAACCCCACATTCACCCTAGTTGCACTTTGTGACCTCTTTCATTTCTCACTGAGTCATTTAAGTGTCTGGATGTCTGTCCAGGAAAGAAACTACAGCACAACATCCTCTTTTCCCCCCTGAGGACAGAGTCACCACTGGGCTGTTCAGGACGGAAGTGCATCTTCCAGCAACCACCCCTCCTCCGACCAAAATACTATAAATAGACCCGTGTAGTTGGATATAGTAAATCAAAGCAGATTTGTTTCATATAGTCTCTCTATAACCACAATGATTCTAGTGTTCCAGGAGTGACTGACTGAAACATGAAGTGGATTGTTACATTTATTCAGTCATTTTGATCTGATTTTAATGCTAAAGTAGAAATGACTGCAACAAGAACTCCAGTATCTGAGGTATCTGAGGTTTGGAGCTAGCTAGGAATCCTCACCTACAAAGGGCTATTTACCCAAAAATAACCTTCGATACTCGTCAGAATTTGAACTTTGGAATGACCTCACAGGCTTTGCTGTGCCTGCATACCTCTGGTGCTCAGCAGGGTTGGGTTATTGGGGGGAGGGGGGACTTTATAAAAGATCCAGGTGGAGGTCTTACTGTGTTAGTCAAGATTGAGGGGGCTCAAAAACATAGTGGCCCATGATGGGTTACAGTAAGCTGTGTCTGTTACTGCTTCTGAGCAGCTGTACGTTGGCTCGTAAGTAGGAATCCTTTTTAAATTCATAGTCATTTGATTCGTACATAAACTTCATGGCATTTTTTTTAAACAAAGCATTTTGTGAGGTAGCTACTGTCTAAAGGCCTTTTTAACCCTTTAACCTTCTGCTCAACCATATGGTAGAGCACATTTTGACTCACTATATCTTATTGAAAACATGTTTTACTTACGACATCTCAACCGTTTGGTAGAGGCCAATATTTCAAAAAATGTGGTGTCTGTTCATAAAAAAACATAGATTTTTGTAATTAGTACCCCAAGGAAATAAAATATATAAAGAATACATTTTTTCATTGCTTTTTTCTTGGTGAGGAGGTTAAAGGGTTAAAGTAATACTTCTGTTATATTCAAGTGTCTCAGTAAACCACGACAGTGTGACAGTGAGCCAGCGTAAACAACACCAGGACCCTGAAACTAAAAATGGAATTCAGCCATCATTTATTTTTTTATCATTAATGTGCTTTTCCGTGTCAAAATGACTTTCCAGGGTCCTGAAATGTTTGCATGCTGGCTCACTGTCATGGCTTCCTGTTGCGTGTGAACGGAATACAGACATTATTTGTGTTATTATTGCTTTTTCATGATGAGTCAAAATGTTGCAGAGAAAAAGGTCCAGCACTTATACTTGTGACAGTTTACAGCAGGTCTTAAGTTGATTATTATGCATTTAGTTGATTGATTCCAAATATTTCTGACTCAATTGTTGGATTGTCACATCTTAAATCTCAGTGTCTGCAGTTATTATACGAACACAAAGTCCTGCATGGTACTTAATTAGGAGTTGCCAAGTACTATGTAGTTAAGGGAGTTTTTTTTTTTTTATTAAAGTATATCTGTAAAATATGTGTACAATATACTGTTTACTGTATATACGGTCAACCTGCTAGCAGTCATTCATGAATTGCAAAGCAGATGAAATGAATGCTTAGTCCTAAAGTTTGTAAAATAACCTCCTTGCTCACGATGGTTTTCTTGCCACTGCTGCTACTTTAAAGGGACATGACTCCCCAAACATGCTCTCCCCTTTTCATTACAAGACTTTTTTTTTTTATCCTCACAATCTGAATATATTGACATTATAATCACTAATGCCTATTAACCTTACATTTATCATTTACATGATCATTCACTCTATTTTGTTTTCCAGAGGAAGGCAGTGACAATAATGAACAAACTTCACCATGTCTGTGTAAGTTGTTTTCGACACTATCAGTGATATTAACATTAAATGTCCGTTAATCCATCAACAAAACCTTCAAAATGTTTATTTGAAGATTGTAATTTGGTGATTTTCATTTGTTTTCTGTGTCAAATCGTTCCGTAAAGCTCCAAAATTGACGTCATTACAAAAACTCTGAACTTAGTCAGGGGGGATGACAGTGTGTTTACCTGGAAAGAGCTGAGGGTGTATGTGCATAGGGTATATAGAGGGTGGGTGGGTGGGGGGGGGGTGAGTGGTATGAAAATAAACACGTTGACCTGCTAACAGATCGATGGTGGCTGTTCTAAACTAATGAGCACATGACCTGTTTTTGGAGATAGCAAGAGATGCTGCTGGACTCTTGCTCTGTGCTGTTTGTGATTCAGTACAATAGTTCTTTCAACGTTGGGAACATTTCGCTGCCTCTGGGTCTGAAGGTCTGCTGGCAAGTGATGATGTGGAACAGAGCGATCCTATGGGTTTTATTTGAGGAACGAGGCTAGACATTCAGATGCAGCGTGAGTCAGTATAATCATGTGATGTGCCATTATCTTATTGCAGCGGCGTCCAGATTCAAAGCTTATAGGAAGTATGTTTACCAGTACACCACAGAAAGCAGGAATGGTGTGGTGGGCACTGCCAACCTGAGGAACGGCCCTAAAGTCTCTTGTCAGGTACATGACTGTTTACGCGTCCCACTTTGTCGTTTCGCTTGATAACAGAATGTTCTTATCTGAGCCCCCTCACTGTCTCTCCGTTGAGTGTGTACACTGTCACATATCTTTTAGGTAGAGATCGAAGTCCCTCAGACTTGCAGATTCATCATGCGCACCAGGGCCTGCGCTCTCAGCGAGGTGTCTGTCATGGATCCCCAGGGCCAGCCGGTCTACAGGCAGGCCCCCGGCTCGGAGGCCTTCCAGGCCGCCATGGAAAAGTTAGTGCAAAACATTCTTCTCATGATGCACGCGCAATAATGTGATGTCTCTTGTAAGTTCAGATGAAAAACGAGGTTTACTTTTTAGTGCCCACATCGAGCCTCAACAAAGTAAAATGGCAAATGACAAGCAAGGCTAACTTTAAACTCTTACCTAGTTTAATCTCAGCCTGAGGCCCTGTAGGATAGGTTGCTCTTAGCTGTTCCAAAGTCTGCAAACAGGAGGAAAAAAAACAGCGAGCCTAGCCTGCCTATCCAAATGTAGCAAAATCCTCCTACCTGCACCTTTAAAACTTCACGTCTTCACAGTGGAGACATTAAACATACACTACTCACAAGTTTCCAGGTGAACTTAATGTGACCTTCTCTTAACTTTTGAATGCACATGTCCAACTGTTCAGTGTCTCAGTACTTTTTGCACAAGTTGCTGTTCTCTAACAAGAAGCTTCACAGCAACATTCACAACAGGTTTGATCCATGAATCCACCAATACATTTCCTGCATCAGTTAGAATTGGTATTTAAACAGTCCTCCTCATCCTGCTGTTCACATTCTGACATCATGAGACCAAGACGACACCTAACAGTTGATCAGCAGCACCTCAACACTGGAGGCTTCAAACAGGAAGTCCTCAGACGGAGGTGTTCACTGAGCTTAGAGGGTCACAGAGTGTCATCAGGAGGTTGGAACAGTGATACAGAGACTGGAAGAGTCACAGAAAGGAGAGGAGTGGACGTCCTTTGGCCACGTCCCAATTTATTGAGACACTGAAAATGTGGTATACCTACCACTGTTGTTAGATTTTCTTTCAATAAATTGTTTAAAATGAAGAAATTACCATTGCATGCTTCTACTTAAATGCCCTACTTTCATGATATAATATCACTGTCGCATTAACTTTTTCCATTTTCCATAAATTTCACCTGAAAGTCAAATATCCCTAACTTTTTGTGAGTAGTGTGTATTTTGATGGTGTGTAAAATGTACATACTTTTACCTTAACAATCAACCATACTCACTTCAGCTGTAGCACACAGTTACCACACTAGCAACTAAAGCAGTGTGATTTACCCCTGAATACAGCTGCATTCTTACTGTAGAGAGGGACCCAACCTGATTGGCTCCAGTCATATATGACACACATCATTTTTAACGATGACAATGTCAACACGAGGAAAAAAAAGAAAGATTTTTGCCATCTTGGCCATCTTCATGTGTGGTCATAAAACTGATGCGTATAGAAGAGAAATAAATCAGATTTATAGCAATGCATCTGCACTCTAAACAGTTGGACTTCATATGACTTTCTGTCTTTCTAACGAGACAGACAGTCATTTAGTGTTTAGCGGAGGAGCTGTGAGACCTAATGTATATTTGCATTGATGTATTGGCACAAGCAGCAGGACCTTTTCAGACTGCCAGTAATGGAACTGAACAGAAATCCTTCTGGTAGAAACACACAAATACTGTTACAAATGCTGTTTACTGCATCACTAGATATAAAGTGACCTGTCTTTTTGTCACCCAGGAACCCTCTGCCGTTCTCTGTGGAGGAAGTCACCAGAATCCAGCTTTACCCCACGACAGATGAGCCGGTCAACATCCTGAACATTAAGAGAGGAATTGTTTCAGCACTCATGGTGCCCGTCACAGAGGATGAACAGAACAGCCTCATGGTTTGTATCTTCACAGAACCCAAAGAGGCTTCTGCAAAAAGGATCAGGAAATGAAAGAGTAATCTCTTAAAGTACATAAAGAAAAATTGAAAATAATGATGATGCAATAAGATATTATATATATATATATATATATATATATATATATATATATGTTTTTATTGTAATAGCTCTCTATCTTATATATGTAGTATATATATAAGATAGAGAGCTATTACAATAAAAACATATTTAGGACACACAATAAATAGCATTAATATGTCAATGCACACATATCACACTATGCATTATACTAGCTTCCTCAGTGTAGCCTTGCTAAAAAACTTACCTTGAAAAGAGGACAAAAATCAAAATTGAGTAAGTGCACCTCTTCTAGAATTCAAAGCAGAATAAACATCAGTTAGACAGCACAGACATGAGTAAACATCACGAAGTCAAACATAAATAAATGATAAAATTAGATTTTAAAATGACATAAAATGAGACAAAATACATCAAATAACATAAATACAATAGACCAGAAACACAGTTACAATGCAGTAACTCTAAAATTGTGAAGTTGTAAATTGATCCAAATGGAAACAAACTAAATGGAATGGAACTAAAAGTTGAATCTAATCTAATCAAAACCGATTTCTCAATATTTTTTCCAATAAAGGCAAAATTAGAGAAGGTCTTTTATTGTTCAGTGCGCCCCAGTGGCTCACCTGGCAGAGTGTGTACTACTAAGGCTTAATCCTTCCTGCAGCAGCCCGGGTTCAACTTAAACCCAGGCCCTTTGCTGCATGTCATCCCCCGTCTGTTTCCTGTCACTAATAATGAAGTCACTAATAAAGCAGAAAATGAATTAAGTAGGGGATGATTGAGTGGGGACTGACGTACTGCTGCTGTTGTTTAGGCAGGTTTCAGTTAAAAGCATATCATCAAGACTGTAGTTGGAGTTGTGGCAGGTGTTGGAACTGAGCCATGTGTTACTCTTAAAGTTTTACACTGAGATAGTCTCAGGAAGGATTACTACATCCAGAACTACTGCCGAACAGAGAGCCCTCCTTCTTTTAGTAATCCCGGCGGTGTTAGTTAGTCACGTGTTAGCATCCTCTCCTCCACTCTTCTGCGTCCATGGGACAGTGGTTTTATTCCCACACAGCAACTTCTCCTCCACATTCACTTCTAATCAGTGCAGCACTACAGTTTTCTGACTGATGAAGATGCATTATAATAGATGTCAGATTGATCCCGTGTCTGTAAACTGAATAGCAAATGAGCACACGGCGCAGATATAAACGAAGATGCACACCACGAAAGATAAAACGAGAGTTAAAGGAGAAGTGATTACACAAGAGCACTAAATTTGCTGTCTTCTTTTTTTTCTGCCAGAGCACCGTGCACGGCCAGTGTTTAACGGACTACCTGGTGAATGCCAGGAAGGATATCGCCACACATGTGACACTGTCCAGAGATCTGTCCCAGTGTGACCAATTCTACAGCAGGGAACTCGCCAACAGCCCCCTGGCCCTGCTGCAAAAGCTGGTGAGACATTAGCACCTGCCTTTACAGCCTATGACTGGATACTGTTTTATTGTGTATGAAGACTTTGGTAAAATATCACACCTGCTCGTAAAAACGAAGACTTCTGCTAAAGACAATATGGCACTTTATTAGCTTCTGAAGGGAACAAAGTCTTTGTTTTCTCTGATCTATAAGGAGGTCAGAGATCAATAGACTCTGATACATGGTCATTGACTTTAGAACAGGGAAAGGCGGGAAACAGCTTCTGGAAATTGCCAGGGGAAAAGTTGAGCATATCAATTTAAATTAAATCAAACATCACAATCTCTGCTTACCTTAAATTGGAGAGCAATGTTTACAAAATCTATACCTGAGTTGGCTTTTCGGAGTTCAAAAGTTGGAGGGGTGTCAAAAGGCTGGTCCAGCTGGCTTCCTTTCTTCATCACAGTTAGTTTTGGACACCTAACGACTACAGTGGATGCATTAGAGACAATAGTCCAGGTTGCAAGTATTGGCCAACCTTTCTCTTTTGCGAAGGCTCTGAACATTGGTGAGGATTATTGTCACCCAGCAGCCCTGCTCTTTGCAGAAAGTTACACTTTAAATAGCACTTTATGGTACATTTTGTTTTAAGCTTCAGTTTTTACTATTTTTACTATAATTATGTGTGGCAATGTCAATAAAATCACCTCAACGAGTGCACTGCTGCTACAGTAGGACGCACTAGTAGAGCATTTGGCCTCTATGGGAAATGAAAAATGGAGTGGTTCTGTCTGTGTGACCTGCCAATGCTTTCTTACGTCTGTCTAAACTTTTGGTGCCTAGATTGCCAAAATTAAATTAAAATAAGTGACTTCAAATCTTGAACGTATACAACATTACCATGAACACATATAAAACATTTTTGCTTCCAGCATCGCCCCTTGTCTAAGCTCATTACCAGCTCTCAAGACTGCAACTACCAGTTTGATAACAAGGGAAAGCACATCATGGCAGCCATGTGCACAGAGAAACACACATACCTGCCCTTCTCTCACGAGTAAGTCATCATCTAAGTGCGTATGTATTTGTATTTATATGTGCGCTGTTACACCTTTTGCATCATCATATAATCTGCTTTTCAGGGACAATGGAATTTCATCTGTGGTGACCCAGGATCTCAGTTTCCAAAACTCTAAAAGGATCCAGAACAGAGTATTTGGTGAGTGGTCATTTCAAGCATGCCTGGCATATATAGCTTCGGTTTACATTTCTTATTGGCCAATGCATATGTGTGCACACAGATGTGAATCCGAGCCAGAGTAAGCCACTCCACTTTGAAGACCCTGATGATAAAGCACCAGCCCAGACAAAGGACGCTGTTCTGAGTACCCTGCGGGACCTTGTGGCCTTGGCGGGCACAGATCAGGGTCAGAAGAGGACCAGCCTTTTCCATAAGCTGGTGTCCGGCCTGCGCATTTTGAGGAATGAGACCCTGAGCCAGACAGTCTCTGAGATGGTGGACATGTCAGGCTGGCTCACCTGGCAGGCCCTGTTCCAGTGTGGAACCCCAGAATGCACCAGTGCCATCCTCCAGGTTATCAGGACCATTGATGGGGTGTCAGCAGAGGTGGACGCTCTGGTCTACGGGCTGAGTTTACAGTCCAACCCTGATGCCGCACGTGTTCGAGATATGCTCAGCGTGGCTCAGTATAAACAAAGCAGGGCGATCATGTACGCTCTAGCCAACACAGTCAAGAAGTAAGTGAATTAGGTATGGCTTTAAAAAGCAGACACATAATCTTTTCTTAATTTTTATATTAATGTAGCTTTATATTTCAATCGTAAATGACCCGTTAAAGCACAGCAGTTCCATTTTGGTCAACTTTGTAATTTCTACAAGTGACCAGCAGAGGGAAACCTCAAACCACAGCATCTTCTTCTATCCTCTCTGTCTCTCCTCCAAAGGTTCCATGAAGGAGAAGTGACTCCTGTGGTCACAGATGTGTCAAAGTTCATGGAAACACTCTTAAATGACTGCTCGGGAGAAATCCTCGATTATGACTCGGACTTTCCCAGTGACCCTAAAGAGATGTCCTTCCTCGTACTGAGGGTACTGATAACGAATCAAGAATTCTACATTCTGTGATAAGTCAGCTCTTGTAGGGGGAATCTGACTAATAACTGATTAATACTTTTTTTCTAACCTCCAGGTTGTTGGTGTCATGGGTCAAGCCATGCAAGCCGTCAGCCCCAGCCTGATTTCCTCCATTTTACGGTGTGCTAAGAAAACAGACATTCCACTATCAAACCAAAAGGCAGCTGTACAGGCCTTTAGGTTGATGGATATTAATGATGAGGTACAGTTCACACAGACCACTGAATACTTATTGACTAAAACTGGTATATTGTGAAAATGTACAGTATGCAGGTTGTCATATTTACAAATGTAATATTTGGCCAACCACAGGTCAGGAACGGTCTCATGGAAGTGTACCAGGATGCTCAAAGCCCGATTGAAAAACGTGTAGCAGCCTACCTGGTTCTGATGAAGAACCCAGACCAAGCTGTGGTTACAGACGTTGTGAGCTATTTGGAGAACATGAGAGATGAGCAGCTCAAGAGCTTTGTGGTTTCTCACTTGAGCAACATTTACAACTCGGACAAGCCACAAATGCACCAGTGAGTAATCGGCCAGGCCCGGCATTAATACTAGCTAGTTATTTAGATATAGAATAAATGCAGTAGCAGTAGATTACAGTGCCCAAATAGAGGTGAATTGTGTCCAGCATCTTGGCACATTCAAAAGTTTTCTTCCGTGATAAAATAATAGAAAATAATCTCACTATGTTGATATAATACCTCTGTATGCAGAAAAAACTAGCGACAGGCTGGTGAAGATCTTGCATTTAGAATCAGAATCAGAATCTTTAATTGTCATTGCAAGGGAGTACAACGAAATTGTGTGCAGTTCTATTCAGTGCAAAAAAAGAAAAGTTGAAAGGAAAGACTTACTCAACATTTACCTGTACAAATAAATTATTAGGGAGGCAGAAAAATATCTATGAATGATAATCTTGCTCTTGTGGGTTCTTTTGCCCCCAAGTGACAAAAACTCTGTTCAATATATTTCCTGATTAACAGACAACATATCTAGTGTAATGTTTCCCTTTAATATTTTAGGGATTTAAAGTGACATCAAAGTAAATAATGAGTAAAGACAATGTTGTCAAACATTATGGGGTGTGGAAAAAAGGTAAAAACCTTTTGCCTACGACCTCTTTTTGATCTAAGAAAAAGAAAGGCTGTCTTGTCAATGTGTCATCATACTAAGACTTTCATTATTCTCCTTACTAAAGACTCAGGAAGTACATTGAGTTGGCCTTGACAGACCAGCTATCACCCACAAACAAGGTATTTGATGGCATCTCACACAACTATAAAATAGACTCTCCCTTGGGCTCAGTAGAGAGCAACATCATTTTCGATGCCACAGACACCTTGCCTAAGGAGGTGATGCTGGAGACCACTCTAAAGGTTTTTGACTACAACTATGATCTCTTTGAGGTATGTTTTCAACAGCACATTTGTTATATGTGGTAAAAAATAAAACACACACATGAGCTTTTTCAAGACTTTTTAACATTCCAAATCTCCCCCTTCAAGGTCGGTGTTGAGGGAACAGGATTTGAACCAACCATTGACACTCTCTTTGGAGAAAAGGGCTTCTTCCCAGACTCTATCTCCAAAGTCATGTACTGGGCAGGCGACAAAGCCCACATGCTCAGAGAAGTTCTAGACAGAGTTGCCCCCAACGGAGACAGAATGAAGAGACAGGTGAAATGTTTGGACATATCATATATGATGTGTTTTTTTTCTTTAATAAAACCCTGCCTGTCCAACTTGTAAAAGTTGTAAAACGGGAACTAATCGATTCAATTGTAATATCTCCTCAGGTTCCACAGGATCTTCTGGAGGATCTCACAAACGGCGTCCAAAAGCTCATCAATGACTTGCGTTTCTCTCCAGCCCCTGAAGCCATTGCCTATCTTCGACTTCTGGGAAATGAGATAGGATACATGAAGACCAGTGATATGAAAAAGATGACTGAGACACTGTTCATGTATTTCCATGTTTTCTTCAGGATTTTTCCTAGCAAGGTCAGATATGTTTCCTGAAATCAACTTTGCAAGAGAAAAAAACTGATAAACACGTGCCATGTTAGAAGACCAAAAGTTAATTTGCCAAAAATGTCGAAGCACAGTGCTTTTCGTCAAGGTAAAGTTATTTATTGGCCACATGACTCAAAATGAGACCTTAATGAGATCTAAAGAGACAAATTCAATCCAAATTCTGATCCATAACTCGTCGTCTTTCGAGAAATCGTGAAACATCGTCCACACAAACACCACCAGCTGTGCTGTAAAGTCTGTGTCAGCATTGTCATGGCTAGTGGCTGCAAGTGAGGTGGAAGCTGTCAACAAACTGGACAAAGTTTTGTAGTTAACATTAAGTTATACGTCACAATTGCATTCTTTTTGATTATATCGCTTCATTTTGGTCTGATTTTACAGCCATTTAAAAAGTTACACTTTGAGAGCAGACGTCCATGATGATTCTAAACCTTGCTGTACAGAGATTTGTGACTCAACTGCAAGTGATATATTCATGCAACCTGTTTTCTTTAAAACAGGCATTTTCAGCATTGACCTCTAGTACTGACAATGAAGTCTTTGCGCACTACATCTTCATGGAGAATGCCTTCTCTCTACCCACCGCCTCCGGCTTCCCTCTGAAGTTCTCACTGGCTGGCGTGTTTGCACCTGGAGCCAAAGGCGGCCTGACTTACTCACACAAAATGGTAAGTTAGCTTCTCTTCATCTTAGTTTACATGTAAAACAAAATTCCAATTATATATGTATGTCTCCTGTGAAATGCTGTTTACAGCTGTTTTGTTACATCTTTCTCCTCGCAGACGGACTTGTCCTTCATGCCTTCAGTTGGGCTAGAATTCATCACCCAAATGGGTGTGCACATCCCAGACTATGTGGAGGCTGGGATTGAGATGCATACTAACATGTACCATGAGAGTTCCCTCAATTCTAAGGTCACCATGAACAGAAACCAGATAAGACTTTCCATCCCTGCTCCTCAGTCAAACAAGCAGCTGATCAGCATTAGGTCAGTAGCAACTGTGTCAAATGACACAAAAAACAGCATGGTGTTGTTCTCTCTCACCACCCCATAACTCTCTCTTTTTGAAACACAGCAATACACTACTGTCAGTCTCTTCCGGTCAAACAACAGTAGTGCCATCCCTGATGGAGGACCAGGCCGACTCAGAGGACTGCCAGCCCCTCTTCAGTGGTCTGAACCTGTGCACAGTAATGCGTTACTCTAACGCTACTTCCGTGGACCAGGCCCCATATTATCCCCTGACAGGAGACACCAGGTAAGAGGACGAGTCATTTTGATTTAGTTTATATTTGGATAGCCTAAATACACACATGGTTACTGTTAGTGGTTGATATTTTAATGACCCTATTACAGTACTCTTTATTCTAACTAACGAGATAGTAAACAGATTTAACCGGAGAGCCACATTTAATAAAACCTGTGTTGTGTTCTCAGGTTTGCGGTTGAAATTCAGCCCACGGGGAAAGTTTCAGAGTACACTGCCACCATCACTGATGAAACGTCCAGAGAGGGTAGAAGGAGTTGGCTTAGAATAGACGCTCTGAAGTTAACCCTGAAGGCAGAAGGTACTGTCATTATCAATGTCTGTGTGTGTGTGTGTGTGTGTGTGTGTGTGTGTGTGTGTGTGTGTGTGTGCATTACGTCTTACTTTCATGGAAGAGATTGTGTCTTGCAGGTGACGGACCAGCAAATAACATTCACCTATTTAATAGCAGTAACTACAATGTTTTCTTTAACATAACCAAGAGTTTTAGGTACCTAACCATAATCATACCTTATGCACAGTTTATTTGCCATCTCCACTATCTTTCTCAATTGTTAACCATAACATAGTTGCCATATTTGGATATTTTAAAAGCAAATTTTTTAAATATTGCTGTCGGATGTAAAAAATATTGTCATTGAATATATTGTGCTCATTGTGTGAACCATCCCAGGTTGGTACAGGCATGTGAACTGTAATGTAAAGTATGTGTACCACAACATTAAGCCTATCACCGCAATAGTATGCAGTAAGGGTACATGAAGTGCACACATCGCCTATGACATTAATATGGGCAACTGTCTTGACTTCAATTTCTGCTGTCACCAGGTGATGATTCAACAGAGGCCACTGCATCTCTTAAATACGACCGCAATAAAAATATTCTCACCACTGAGGTTGTCATTCCCGACTATGATGTGGAAGCAGGCATCAAGTTAGCTGTAACTGACAGTAATGCTAAAGGAAAGAAGATGCAAGGTATCACCATTGATGTAACCAACAGGAACATCCCACAGCTCACTCTTGTCGGACGCACAAGGTACATAGTTATTACTACTTACTGTAGCTTGCAAGTTAAGGACGGAAAGGTTTGTTTGCAGTTGTGTTGAAGAGCAGTCTTGACAATTTGAGGCTCCACATCACTGGTATTTTCGCTCCCCTAAGTATGGTCCATCCATTGTCTATACCGCTTATCCATAAGGGTCACGGGGGGGGAGCTGGAGCGAATCCCAGCTGACACTGGGCGAGAGGCAGTGTACACCCTGGACTAGTCACCAGTCAATCACAGTGCCGACACATAGAGACATTTCCACTGATGCTTGAGACAATTTTTTTTAGCAGGGAATGAGTGAGTAAGTAATAATCATATGTTATCAGCCTATATGTCCTTTTTGTATTGTAGACTTGACATGATGAAGGATGCCATGCTGCAACTCCAGATGATCATTCCCGCAGTGAAAATGGATGCCTCTATCACTGCAACCCTGAAGAAGGCTGAGGGTGTGCTAATGGACTTAGAGACAGTTATCAACCTCCCTGAGACATCCCACCTACAGAAAGCCACCCTCAAATACGGTAACTCAGCCATAACTCACACCTTCAACATAGATGACAGGTTTAGAGCATTCATTAATTTGTATATTTGTGGATTCATTTGGATTTTCTCTTGATAGATGATGACAAGCTTGAACTGGAACTAAAATCAGACCTGGATTCAGAGATTCAGAAAATGATCCCAAATTTAGAGGATCATCACAGGCAGCTGCAAGAGCTCATTGATAATATCCTGGACCAGAAAGTGGCAAAGACTGATATGAAACTGCGTCACATTGTTACCAAAGGAATTGAGGTAGCACTTTGACATTATACTTTGACTCTTTTTACTTTCTTCAAAGAGGTCGTGTTTTCGGTCCAGTTAGTATTTCTGTCTGCTATTTAGCATAATATTTCAAAAACTAAAGATACATTTTGGTGAAAAGTTTCTGGGCAGAGGACATAATGAGTACTTTTTTGGTGTGGATAGTACCTCCACAGCCATTTTCATGTATTTAGTACTGCACTCCTATGATACGATGAGCAGTTTGAAGAAAAAAGGATAGAAAAAAATGCACTGAAATGAGAGATATAGTCTTTTATTCTTTTTCATTGTAAAAACCTGCCAGCTGTTCACTCAAGGCAAAAACCCACAAGGGGCATCAGGAGCCATTTTACAGCCGGAGTTGATTGCACCCACTCTAATGCTTTAAATACCAGCAGAAGCGCCAAGGTACATTTCAGAAGCTTCCCACTAAGGATATGCGCAAGGTCTAATTTTAATGGAAGCTGCAGCCCAACCATGTCAAGCAGCACAGAGCAGATGAGTCAGGCAAACAAAGGATGAAGAGAATCTGATAAGTTTTCAATTTCATATTCCACCACCACCACATGAATACTATTCGTGTCGGAGGGTTCTTTAACAACGAGAGGTTTGTCATGAATGTGGAAAAACACTTTCACTTTCATTTTAACCCACTGTCTGTAGGATACAGCACAACAGAGTACAAAATACATACAAGAAACACATTTAAACCAGACAGAGTGAGAAACGTAGCCCGCATGCTTATATTAGAAGCATGAAATCATAGCAAATCTCAGCAAGTCAGCTAATCAGTCAAGCAAACGCTCAGCTTCTGAAATGGTCCAAGTGCGCGACATAGATGTGCCTCCTTGTGGGTTTTTTGTAGTGGGAGGTTCAAGTGTTTTGTGGTAGTGGTGGCTAATGTACCCTGGAGCCTCTAACCCAGGGGTGTCAAACATACGGCATATGTACGTTGACTTTGCAAAGTGTAAAAATTACAGAGAAGACAAATTTCAGGTCATTCATAATGTTTTGTTTTTTACGCTAAAACAAAGGGAAAATTTTTGAGTTGTCGTTATTTATAGGTTACTATGCTATGATTTTACTGGTCCGGCCCACTTGAGATAAAATTGGGCTTGTATGTGGCCCCTGAACTAAAATGAGTTTGACACCCCAGCTCTAACCTAAGCGGAGATAAGGAGCAAGCTACAAAGGTCTGGCAGAGGTTACAACTGAGTGATGTCAATTGAGGCAATTTATCATTTATTATAGTTTTTGTTTTATGTGAAATGTAATTTATCTTCATGTCACCTTGAAGGCTGGTAATATATGGCTGGAAAAATTGACAGCACGCATCCCCTATCTTGCAAGCCTGCGGAGTAAGAGGAGCATCTCAGATCTCACCTTGCCAGCTCTGCCAGAGAAACTGTTTCTGCATTCGTAAGTGTTTGATATGGAGATCATTACAAGCTCTCAAATATTATGGGGCATGAACCATAACTCAACAGTTCAGCTATACTAGAGGTTCTGTCCTCCGATTCCCTTTCGACATTTCCCTTTCACAATCTTTAGATATATCTTCAGACACAAGTCTAAAATTGGAACAATATTATGCTTTTCTTTAACCTCAACAGTGACACCTTGTTCCGATACCAGTTCAACAAGGATAAGCTGATCATCTTGCTTCCTCTTCCACTTGGAGGCAAAAAGTCAGAGGAACTGAACATTCCAACGACACTGTCTATGCCTCTTATAAATTTACCAGAGATCGGCCTATATATCCCTTCCAAAACCTATCCACTACCATCATTCACTGTACCGGCATCTTTAGATTTCACTGTTCCCCTTCTTGGTCTGGCTGAGGCATCCGCCAAGATCAACAGCAACTTCTACAGCTGGGAAGGCTCCATCTCTGTGGGCAACAACACTGTCGACGTCCCTAACTACATTGCACAGTACAAGGCAATGGCCCAGTCACCTTTCAACCTACTGTCATACAAACTTGAAGGTAAACATCTTAAACTGACAATTCTTTATGATTACTGAATAATGGTATGGGCTTTTGCAATATTCACTCAGAGAAAGTGGCATGATGGTTAAGGGTTTGCAGACTTTCCTCATGTTTGGCGAGAAACATGGTTGATAGTTGTTCAAAAATATATATTTTATTTTGTGTGACCTATCCGGAAAGATGCAATCTAGTGATATTAAGAGCTTTTAATGAGGTGTGGGAATGCTTTCAACATAAAGCATGCGCTCATTAGAGCTCATCTTTGCCTGTGCTGTAACAGATATTGATTTTGATACTGATATAATTTCTTTGTCTGCTTCAAGGGGCTGGAATGATGTCAGGAAGAGCAGATGATAATCTGAAGTATCTTCTGAATAGTTCCTTCAGCCATAGCTTCATTGACACAAGCTTCAGTGTCTCAGAAACACTGAGAGTAACAAACAAATTTAATGCAAGAGCCAACTACAAGATTGAAGCCTCTAGTCCAATAGGCCTGCAAGCCTCTCTTTACTACTCTGCTCAGTCAACTTCCACTCTAGATTCAGATGAAGTCTCAGGAGATGGCACTGTGGATGGATCACTTAAAATAGGTTCATTCTTCACAAATACCTCCTACTCTCACAGCTACAACCTGCGCCCATTAGATAGAGAAGGACAAGGAGAGTCCACCTTACACTTCAACTCACCAATTATCCAAGTTCACAACATGATCCATGGAGTCTACGCAAACTCTGAGTTAAACATTGTATCCAAAACCAATGCCCTACAGGACAACTTCAAGCATATAGCACAGCTCAAGTATAAAGATGCACAACTGACCCTCAAGTGCAGCGCTGTTGGCACAGCCATGGGTAAATCACTCAATAATAAAGTTGAGCTTGGCGTGTCCAAACAAATGGCCATCCTCAGAATTGAGTCACAGGCAGATGATGACACAAATAGGGCATACTCACTTGTAACGGGATCCGTGGATTCGAATGGACTTGAGGTGAATTCTGAGGGTTCCCTCACCTTTGAAATAGGTCGTGGATTGCATAAAGCTTCTGTTGTGGTTAACAGTAATGGTCTGACCACAAGTGGAACCAACAGCATTCAGTGTAGCCCTGTCGCAGTGGAAAATATTTTCAGTGGTACCATCGACAACAATGGAGCAACCCTGTCCTCCATGACCAAAGCGATGGCTGAGGAGAGCAGAGGAGAGTTGAATATTGAGGGTAAAATCACAACTGCAGAAGCCGCTTTGCAAGGTGTCCTCAAGGGCCATGCATACGATGCCAGCACAAGAAACAACATGAATATTGTACTGAACCGAAGGGCTCTGACCTTTTCTAGCAATACCATGGCAGCATTAAAGCAAATGAACACAGAAAATATCAACACACTTACCCTCACTCTATGGACCCTTGCCCTCCACTCCAAGACTAAAAACTTCATCTGTGAAGATGTTTATTATAAGCAAGACACCAAGGTTGACATGAAGCCGTTTGTCATGTCACTTGATATGACAAATGACATCAAGTTTTATGATGTCAGTTTGGACAATGAAGGCCATATGAAGCTTGAGCCATTTAAGATGGATCTGAGTGGGAGTATGAATGGAGCTTATGGAAAAGAACACAACATTAAACATACCTATGAACTCAACTATGATGATATGGCTGGAACAATGAAATGCAGCACATCTGGAAGTGTGATGGATGCCCAGCTAAGTCATGAATGTGAACTTGAGTTTGCTGGATTTTCCTCTAAATCAAAATGTGAAGCACGCGTAAATTCTGAGCCTCTACGTTTTGACAGCAGAATTCAGACCATGGCCCTGCCTTTTAGCCTCACTGTGGATGCTCTTGTCAACAGTGAAGGACAAATTCATCTACACGGCAAGCATGCCGGTCAGCTGTACAGCAAGTTGCTACTTAAAGCTGAACCCCTAGCTGTTGCATACTCACATGACAGTCAGGTATCAACTACACATATGCTTGCAAGTGGCGAGTCCTCCACTAGTTTAGAAAACAAATTTGATGGCCTTCTGACACCAAGTGACCAATCCCTAATCTGGAAAGTAGCATCTAAACTGAACGACCATGCTTATAACCAGGAAATCAGTACCTACAATAATCCTGAGAAGATTGGATTTGGGTTTTCAGGAGGAATGTTAACGGACATTTTCAGCAAATTTAGCAAATCCAAGAGATCAATACCAGAAGAACAACAATTCAGTGTGGCTGGTTTCCTTAAGTACGACAAGAGCAGTAACTGTCAGATCATTCAGATCCCATTCATCGAGAGCTTCCCTGCTGCTTTCGAGCAGCTAAAGAGCACACTTGTACAAGCCTTAGAATCACTTCAGCAGTTCATGAACAATTTAGATATTAATCAGCTAATCACTGACTTTAGAGCCAACTTAAATAGGCTACCAATGCAAGTGAGTGACTTCATGCAAGAAATGGACTTGGAGAACAAAGTGAATCAAGTAAAAGCAAAACTTGATTATTTAATGAATGAGTTTGCTGTAACAATGGATGACTTGGAGGTTGCAATGAACAACTTGAGAGAGTACTTGGAAAATACGGTGATAGACATTGCCACCAAAATTAGAGACCTCATCCTTGAAGTCAAAAACTATGTCGAGGCTGGACACTTATCAGACAAGTTAACAAATATACTTTCACAAATTGGAAATCAGCTGCAGGTGTTTGATGAGAAGCATAAAATCAAGCAGTCACTTGTCAAAGTGCTCGATGCCATCGAGGACATCATCAGACAGATTGATTTAAAGAAGCTCACAGAACACAGCACTGCATGGCTGCGAGAGCTTGACTCTAAATATGGAATCTTGGAGAAAATCAAAGACAAACTGTCTGAAATGAAACAGGCCATTGAGAACTTTGATGTCAACATATTTTTCCAAGATGTTAATAATTACCTTCTCTCAATTGATTTGGCCATGTATCTTGAGCAGCTATCATATAAAATCCCCTCTTCAGAGATTGCAAAAGTGATTGAATCTATGAATGATGTTATTGTCAACTGGATTGATGAATATGAAATCCCCCAAAAATTCAATACAGTGTATACTTATATTCGGGATCTACTTTTAGAATACAATCTTGATTCTAAATTTAAAGAATTCATGGATCAGGTAGTAATTCTCATCGATGAATTAAAAATAGATGAGACAGTGCAGTCGGTGGTGGACGCTCTGAAATCTATCAAATTTGAATTTGTTAATGATAAAATTATGCAATTTCTGCACAGTATGACAAGTCAGCTCAGAGCAATTGACTTTAAGAAAAGCATTGATGACCTTAATGAGGGCATTTCTTCAATGCTTAAATCAATCAAGGAATTTGACTACAGTGCATTCGTCGATGATACCAACAAGATGATTGTCGAACTAACAAGCTATATCAACGAGCAGATTAAAACATATGAGATTGTGGAAAAAATTGAGGCAGTGAGGGATTTTTTCAGAGAGATTCAAAATTCTATCTTCACATATTTGGATGAACTCAAAAACACAAAGGTGGCTGATACTTTAAAGAAACTGAAAAATGTGATTGATGTTACATTTTACAATGACATCAAGACAAAAGTGAAGGATATCCTTGAGGATATGAGACAAAGAATCTTTGACATGGATATCAGAGATGAATTGTACATTTACCTCCAAAGAGCAAGTGAGTCCTACAGCAACATGGTTGCCTACATTTCTGCACAGGTTAACCAGCTGATGGAGAAGATCAGAAAAATGGCACAGGACAGCAAGACCATCCACCAAATTAAGCAAACTGTTGATAGTGTTCTGGGCATGCTGAAAAGAGCTGAGATTGAATTTCCAGTGTTTACCATACCTCTCACTGACCTTGTCATTCCAGCATTTACAATCAACCTCAACAAACTGCAGGAGATCAGCATCCCAGCTCAAATTTCAGTCCCTGAGTTCACCATCCTCAACTCATACACAATTCCTGCCTTTACTATAGACTTTGAGGAGATCAAAGCAAATATAGTTGCAATCATAGACAACATCAGAGAATTTGAGATCCAAATGCCTGACCCTGAAGACATCTTTGGTGACCTAAAAGTTCTCTACTTATTTGAACTACCGGATCTCACCTTTCCAGAAATAACACTTTCAGAAGTAAAATTTCCAGTCATCACCATCCCCAAATTAGATCTAAAGGACTTTGAAATCACAATGCTTCCAATTCCAGAGATTAAATTGCCTGAGGTTCCCAGTGATATTTGTATCCCAGTTTTTGGCAAACTCCAGGGAGAATTTAAAGTGGACTCCCCGCATTACAGTCTTGTAACTACAGGAAAGATTGATAACTCTACTTCCACACCAAAAAACCCACAGTTTACAGCCACTATTACTTCCAATGCCAAATCACCCATTGAGTCCCTCGAATACACCTTTGAAGCCACTGCTCAGTTGGAAGCTCCGAGAATGAAGAAGTTGCTATTCACAGAAACAGTGAAAGCTACGCATATGGCCTTCTCCATTGATCACGAAGGATCCTTGACACTCACTGGCTCTTCTGCAGAGGCTTTTGCTAAGACTACTACTAAGGCCACAACCCAAATGTACACAGCGGACTTGGTGAACAATATGGCCCTTACATTGAAGAGTGGAATCTCTGCAGCCATAGACACAACTTACAACCACAATTTGGACATCGCATCGATAGAAACTTCAAGTCAGGCATCAATCCAACAGAATATAGCAGGCACAGTGGAATCTGGCAGAATTACTGTGACTGGTGAAACTACTGGTAATGGAAAATGGTCCATTCAAAATTATGCTGATGAAGGTAAACACAAAAGCAATGTAGAATTAAGCATCAATTTTAACACTGTCAAGTTAACTTTTGCTGGAGAAACAGACTGTAAAGCCTTGAAATCAAAGCAATCGCTTACTACTGAATCAGTGATCTTAAGCCATATCACTGTTGAAGCAAGATGTGACACTGAAGTTCCATCTGTCATGAAGAGTAGTATGGGTTTAAATGGAGAGGCTCATATTGGGGACTTGAAAGTTGCACTGGCAGGCTCTCATGATGCTGAATTCATTGGAAATTTAATTGGATCAATGGCCAACTCATTGGAATTCAGGGCCCATCCATTTGAAATTGAGTTTGATGTTAAGAACAAAGTAAACTCAAAGATTTTCTTCCCGCTTAAACTTACTGGTAAGGTAGATCTCCAGCATGATTATAGTGTTGTACTAAACTCTGAGAAGCAGCGTGCTTGTTGGTTTGCTTTTGCAAGATTCAACCAGTACAAGTATAATCACAACTTCACAGCAGAGAACAATGAAATGGACATCTTCTTTCACTCATCAGCTAATGGAGAGGCTAATCTGGAATTTTTGACGGTTCCTCTCTCTATTCCTGAAATGAACATACCTTATCTCAAAATGAAAACCCCTGAGGTCAGGGATCTCTCTCTGTGGGAACATGCTGGATTCCAAAATCTGCTTACCACTCCTCAACAGTCATTTGACATGAACCTGAAGCTTCATTACTACAAGAGCCCTGATGTGCACAGCTTTGAATTGCACCTTGAGCCAATCTACAGTGTAATTAGTGACAATGCCAACATCATTCAGGCACAATTTGAACAATGTAGAGACAAAGTAGTTGCACTTCTAAAAGATTCATACAACCAAGCAAAGTCACGATATATCAAACACAAAATTGATACTTCTAGTCTGCCTCCTACAATCTTCACTGTCCCGGGATACAAAATACCAATATTTAATATTCAGGTTTCTGCTTTTAGGGCTGAGATGCCGGCCTTTAGTTACTTTGTCCCAAAGGAGGTTAGTACCCCAAGTTTCAAAGTTCCAGCACTGGGTTTCTCTGTGCCATCCTATACCCTTGTGCTACCATCTTTGGAGTTACCCGTCATCCATGTTCCAGAAACTTTAAGTGAAATAAAGTTACCCACTTTCACTCTACCAGCTATTCAGAACAACATTGTGATCCCGGCCATGGGTAACATAACTTGTGATTTCTCTTTCAAATCCACTGTGATTACCCTAAGTGCTAATGCTGGCCTATACAACCAGGCTGATGTTGTTGCTCGGTTTGGTGCATCCTCAACATCTGTATTTGAAGTTTTGAATGGAAAAATTGATGGCACCACTAGTTTGACAAGAAAGAGGGGTATAAAACTGGCCACCTCTGTGTCCCTGGAGCATGACAATGTGGAAGCAAACCATGAATGTGCTTTTAGTCTCACCAAAAGGAGCTTGGAAGTTTCTGTGGCCAACTCTGCAAAAATAAATCTACCTTTCCTTAATCTGGAATTGAGTCAAGAACTCACTGGAAATACCAAGGCCAAGCCAAATGTTGTTTCAGTGAAAAAGCTAAAATACATGTTTAACATTCCTCTGATTGAGTCTGCAGGCAAAGGAAGCATTGATATGAACTGGGCACTGGAAGCACTGTCTTCCTATGTGTCACTGGAGACCTCTAATCAAGGGAAGTCAGACATAATGATAATGGACAGATGTAACTTTGCTGGAGATGTAGAAAATTCTGTCAGTTTCTACCTTAGTGCCAATGGTCTGCGTTCAACAATCAGGACTGCCTTAAACTCAAACATAGACAAACAGGAGAAACAAAAACGAAGCGCAAACAATAACATCTTCCAGTTCGACTTGAATAAGAACTTGGCCATTGAGGTCTCCTTGCGGCGCTTGTTTGCAACAGTTGATTACACGGGCAAGAACAATGTTGACTTTTCATCTTTCAACACAAATGGAGAGCACATTATTAAAGGAGAACTAGATTTTGTTCCTCTAACAACCCTCAAGACAACACTGAACATTGATATAAGTCAGCCGAGTAGTTTTGGTCATGCTGGACTCATTCAGACCATCAACCTTTCCATCAACTCAGAGAAGCAGTCTTTCACTTGGAGTGGAAAGGAACAGCTGGCATCTCTCATCCATGCTTTTGATTTGCTCATGTCCAATGATGAATCTGTTGTACACATGGACATAACCGAATCAGTGGAAGGCCACCTAGCTTTCTTGAAGTCAGTTAAGCTTCCTGTATATCAGAGGAATCTCTGGGACGTGTTAAAGTTTGATCAGTTCACAAATATGGACAACTTACAGTTCCTTAACATCTCTTCCAGCATTGTATACACAAAGTCCATGGATGGTCTGGAGTATACAATACCATCTACACTATTTGAAAATGGTGTCACTTTCTACATCCCTGAGATAAGCATCGAAGTACCTTCTTGGGTTAAAGAAATGCAGCATTCCATAGGGAATATAGATATGCAATTAGGAAACCCTGATGCTTCTCATCATTTCACTCTTCCTGCAATCTCAGTTCCAGCCTTTGATGTGCCATTTACCAACCTGCATGTGGAACCCTTTACAATTGATCCTAAGAATCTTAACATCCCAAAGGTGATCACCACCACTCCTTTTGAAATCATGTTACCTGGCTTGCCAATAGTGTCAGTGCCCAGTTATGATGTAAACACAGAGTATCTACAGGGGAAAATGTCATTCCTTGCATTCAAGATTCCACATTATGACATCACAGTCTCATCTTTCACATTACCAAAATCTTTTACTATTGGAGAGCACACAATCAGCCTAAATGAAATCACAAGCCAGATTTCAAACTTTGAACTTCCAACTATTGTTATTCCAGAGCAAAAAATTGAAATCCCTGAAATTGTCCTACATGTGCCTTCAAGTGTTTTTATCCCAACTTTTGGAGCCCTTACTACTACTCTGGAGGTTTCCTCCTCCATTTATAATGTGTCAACAACTGCCAGTGTGGAGAAAAAGCAGTCGAGCCTTATAACTTCGCTGAATTCCATCTGTACTTCTACCTTAATCTTCTTGGAATATGACCTCTCAGGTAAGACTTAATTTGATAAGAGAATTTTGTGAGAATTACTGGATCTAAGACATTGCAACGTATATAATATTTTATATTGCTTATGCCCCCTTAGCGAGTGCATCCCTTGGATTTGATAATGGAATAATCAATCTAAATGGGAAGTGCAGCTTGATTCACAATGATGTAAATGTTGACTGGCAACATGTTTTGACACAAAACCTAAGGTAAGTGTACTGAGTATATTTTCTGCTTCATTCTTTTTGTCATTAGATTTGAAACCTACATTTGGTAGCTTAATTTAATCTCCATGGAAGTTAATTTCTGCCAATATAATAAAAAAAAATTAGCTGTCAGAGCTACTGTGAGGAAGAAATGAAGAAGAATTCTTATGTTGGGTAGGAGGTCTGATGTTGTTACATGCTAATGTATGATGAACATCAAAAAAATTTCTTTTTTTTTCTTAGGATGAAGCGCCAAACCCCTCAGGCTGATTTGATGTAAGATTTTTTTCATCCAAAGGCTGGTTTTCTGCATATTTGAACAGTTCTCAGGAATGGGTTGACCAAAGATGCAGAAGAAAATATCTCTATTAACTAACTCTTTCTCTGTTTTACAGGGAGTCTCATCATGCTCTTAATGTTGACATTACCAGCCGAACATTTGCTGATGTGAGCTTTCGCTTTGCTTCCCGCAAAGATGGCATCACTGCATCTGTGTCTTCTCCATCATCTGGTTTCCTTGGATTGCATTTACAGCGGAGGTCCACATCACAATTGTATGGAAAACTGTTCGGTCGCTACCTAGTAAGACACTCTTTAAACTCTTTTCTTTGCATATTATCTGTTGTGTCTGCAGATGGAGTGATGCTATATGTAGTACACTGTTTTAACTATTATTCCTCTCAATTTCTTCCCTTAACTTTAGTCTACTCCTGAAAAGGATACTGATGTTTTCACCACCAAAGCCACGCTAAGAAACTCTGAAAAGTTGATTGTACAAACTTCATGGAATTGGGATTTCCTCCATGATGTGTTTGAGGGGACCAAGGATAGGATTCCTGCTATGACTGATGCCATGCTCAAGTTCATTAACAAGTATCACACTGCCCACTTTGGCTTTGATCTCAACCGTGGTGGCATGAAGCTGAAAAATACGGTTTCCAATGTCATTGAGAGAGCCTATCATGAGGTTCCCTTTAACAAATTGCAGAATTCAATCAAACACCTTGATGATCAAGGAACAGACATATACAGGAAGGCCTCTGACAGCTTGATGTCCTTAAGAGTGCAGAATGTAATAGACAGGTTGGCTCAGGATGTTAAACAAGTTTTGAAACGCATTGAAGATGAAATGTATGTCTTGCTAGATTCAAGCACACAGTTCTTGAGTGACATAAAGTTTACAGTGCCCGGATCTGAGGAGAAGATCTCGAGCCTGGAGATGGTCCAGCGAGCTCGACGATCTTTGTCCAGAGTCGCTGACGGGGTAATGCAAGCTCTTGCCAGCCTCGTGGAGATGATTTCTGAATACATCAGGAAAACAGAGTTCACCATACCTGTAACTGGCGTTGTTTTTAATGGAAATGAGATCATGGATAAATTGTCTTCTACTAAATCTATATATGATCAGCTAAGACATTCTGTGCACAGGGGGTTCGCTTTCCTGCACAAGACAGTTAATGACCTTTTCCAGGAGATTACTGAAAAAAGTGACAATTTCATCACTTACTTAAGAGATGAAAATGTGGAAGTTGCTGCCCAAGTTGATGCCATATATGCAGAGGTTCTGCAGTCTTCAAAACAACATATTGAGGAGGCAAAGAGATATGTGGCTGAGTATAAAGACCTTGGCAAACTGAGGACTCAAGAGGCTTATGATGCTTTAAGTATGGAGAGTGTAAATAATGACACCAAGGAGTTTATTAATACTTTGCAGTCACATCTCTATAGTGGACTTAATGAAGGCATCAATCTAATGAGAAGGACTTCCCAGAGCACAGCACCATACATTAGAGTGACCGATAAAAAGATGGACTTTGAAATTCCTTTACCCTTCCATTGGAAGTCCTTCAACGAATGGCCGTCGCAATTTAGACAGTGATTAATGGCTCACTTCATAAAGTAGGTAATTTGAATTAAATGACCAAATTTATATGCCTGTGTGAAAAAAAATGACACTTTGTTTGATGCCGAGAGAGAACTTTTAAAATGCGTTTTCACTCATGAAATACATACAAGATTTCTTTATTATTATACAATTATGGCCTATCGATGTTTTTCCATGTAAAGTTACTGTTTGATAATGGTGTTCAATTAAACATTGCTGAATGCTGACTTTTGTGTTGGTCATACTGTCTCAACATATCCTTAGTAAATCAAAAGACCAAAAACATTTGGATGTTTATGGAAGAATGGGTAGAGTAGTAGCAAAGGGAGACATTTGTCTCACAGAAAGTGCACATGGATGCATCAGTATTTACAATCTAATAGTGTCATATAATAATATATTTGTCTTAGGGCCATTTTTTTGTAGAACCAGTGCATTTCCCTAGCAATATGTATGAGCTATAAGTAGGACTGTAATTGTATTTTAGCACTGATATTTTAACTAGTAAAAACTAGTACAAAGTAAAAGATCTGAATTATTTTTCAGAATTAATAATTATTTTTTCCACCACTGATGATAAGAACCTTGAAGTGGATTCTACTTGGACCTGATCTTGAGGCCTTATCTTGAGTGTAAGTGGTCTGTATTGGTATAGCACCTTTCTAGCCTTACATTGCATCCTCATTCCCCACATCATTCACACAGGAGTAATCTAAGTTGGAGACTATTCTTTTACACTGAAGTTACACTTTGACATGCTGACTAAGAGGAGCTGAGCATCGAACCGCCGAATTTCCAACTGATGAACGACCCACTCTAACTCTGAGCCACAGTCGCCCCAAGTGGTCTAAAGAGTGGTCTGGGTGTTATATTCTTTCAGATGAAATTGTGACTGTGTGGTGCATTATCCTACATTTTGTTTGTCGTTACTCATATTAAAACCAGCCAACCTGAAGCAATACCTTTTTCCAGCTGAAGGATATCATACAGTACTGGCAGTGATAGAGATGAACAGGGAGTTAATATGGGCTCAGAGGGTCAGAGGTCTCACAGGTTAATGTTGTTAAGCACAGGTTCCCTCTCTATCATTGTGTGTCACAGCTCAGACTATTACTGAGCCAGGCTCATTTCAGCCGCTATTTTTCCTTCTGTCTAATCTTTCTCTTAAGCAATGACTATTGACCACTAATGTCTGCTGCTCAAAGGATAGGTTCACATTTGTTTAAGTCTATTTTAAAACCCACATGTCCATAAACTGTTTGTCTTGCTGTAATCATTCCTCTAGTCCATGCTGTACATGGAGAGATCCCTTCATCATCCGGTTCCAATGTCAGTAAGGATCAAAATCCATAATATCCACTAAGCAAATACAAATTCTATAGTATGGACAAATCAAATATCTTCCAAATTTGTAGTCTTTCTATGACACCATCCATCCATCCATCCATTTTCTGCCGCTTATCCGGCTTATCTATGACACATTTCTCCTTTTGTGTTGCCATCCCTTGAGAGCAGCTCAGCACAGAAATACTGTCAGGGCAAAAACCAGGAGGGAATTTTATACCAAAAATGCTGTCAAATTCAGACTGTTGGAGCCTCATATTAATGTCAGATAAAGTTAGGAATGGTAGAGCTGTGGTAAACTCACATTACCCTTGTCAAATAAAATCGCAATGTTTGCAGAACGGCATGATGGAAAAAGGCTTGTTTGATAAAAATGACCTCTTTCTGAACTCCTATGATGACACTGTGATACTGCACACTCTGCAGCACTGTTTCTTACAGAAAATGTGTTGTATGGAAAGTCGTAGTAAAATGATTCCTATTCAGGATGCCATGCTCTCTTTATCTGTTTTTGATCAAAGAGGACAGTATTGCAGCTTAGTAATGCAGTTAGTTTGAAGACAATGAAGACATGCTTGTTTTATGAGTGAAAGGGGAAATTATAGTTGGTTACAAAAGGTATTAAAGTTCTCGGTGTTCTGCCTAGTTTTACCACACATCATCATGAATCACGGGTAAAGTAAACACAGTATTGTTATGAACTAAATTACACAATTATGTTCTTTGTCTCTGTCAGGTGGTGGGATTCTGTCATGACTAAGCCCAGGTAAAACAATAGACATATTGTACAATATGTCTACACCTCACATAGAAAAACAATGGGCCTCATACAAACAGATTTGTTCTTAAGTGGCATTCACAAATGTTAGTCTGCCTTTATTCGCGAGGGGAAAAACACTTGGTTGATTTATGATTAATTCTAATGCTTTAATGTGAACTCTACTAAAATCAACAAAAATAGATATTTTTTAGGTTTTAGCAGCATATTTAGGCATGAATACTTATAGAGTTCAGTATATTCTAAAGCTGCCTCAGCTTATTTATGGAACTCCAACATCCTCTGTTGATGCTGATTTCTTTCAGCAAGACTTGAAGCTGAAGCAGCGTGAAATTCATCTCTTTACTCTTTATTTTTACTTTATTTTAAGTATACCACAGTGTGAAAGTACTCCATTACAAATAGAGGTCATGCACTGTAACATGTGTACTAACATGAACTAACTAAGAAGCTCGACGAGCCATAAGAGCTGCTCAAGGTGGACGTGATTTTAACCACTTTATATGATGATCATACTATGTTTTACACTGTGAAAACTGTATTATTATTAGGAGTAGTAGTAGTGGTAGTATTAGTAGTAGCAGTAGCAGTAAGAATATGGATATAGGTAGGTATATCAAAATGTGCTGATATATTGTACTTGGATAAATGTATGTAGTTTTTTTCCACCACTGTTCTTGGGTGTCATTTTTGTGAATAAAACAAAACAGGTACACGTGGATGTCGACTATGCAAATGATCAAATCTTCAAAATGCTCACTTTGTCACAACAGGCGACACTCACCTGGTTGAGACAACCAATTTACGACACGTTTGTGCAGTTAACAGAGTTTGGTGAGTCTGATAAGGGATCCTCGAACTCAGACAGTATGAAAAATGAGGGATATGAATATGAAAATGTTGAACCGACTTGTTGTAACAGCTGATTTTGGTCTCTAATTGCACCGATAATAATAACTTTTCAAGCAAGGACCATAAAAGCGTTGAAGGGAGAAATAAAGTGCAATAAAGAGATAGAGTACTACAAGAACAACAGCATCAAAGGAGAAAAACACTGGCTATTGAGAGGGATCACTATAGAAAAAGACAACATAGGCTTTATTCATTCACTAAATGTGTTTACTGGTGTGTGGTGAACATTACAGCTTCACAGACATGACCATAGACTAATAAGTCAAGCATGCTATTCTGAATCAGTCATGTACTGAATCAAGCTTTTGTGGCAGGCAATTCCAAACTTTTTCCAAACTTTTGAACCGTAAATGTAAAGAATAGGGAGGCTATTCTTTTCATGAAATGAAATCTGACGCAGAACTGGGCTCTACTCACTGTTAAACAAATATCTCGAAAAGATATATTTGTTTAACCAACAATAATGAATCGATCCTTCTAAGTATTGTTCATGAATTCACCGGCTGATCTATCTTATCCCTCTGTGCCATAGAGCTCCATTAATGTTTAAAACACATCAGTCAGCCTCACCGCTGCATGTTACACTGACATGTTACTTAATTACCTTAATGAATAATAATAAGAAGAAATTACTTTTCTGAATTTCCTTAATACTCAGAGTACCAAGTGTGGTTTAATCTGCAGCTCAAAATAGTGTCTGGGAAATGCACCATTTCCTCCAGTCTGAGGAGACTGAAAGATTTTTTTACTGAGAGGGGAACTTACTGTTGTATATTCTATACTATACTACATATACTGTATTCTATGCACTTGCATCTCTACGGTGACCTTTATTATGACTAGACACTGGCATATGGGTGTCATCAGCACATTCAACTGAATCCTATTAGTCAAAATGTCATGTTTTTTTTTCTCTCCCTCTAATCCATGGTGAAGATCCTGTCTTTGTCGCTGCCTTTTGCACCTGCGAAAGTTCACCATCTGATCTGACTTTCACTCTTCCCAAACAGAAACCAGTCTCTGCTGCACAGGGACAGTGCACAGTTTTTCACTAAAGGTCAGGCTAATGCCCCCAGTCACCTGTAGATGTTGTCACCTTTACACCTGAAATGATAACTTCAAATTCCAATTGATTGTAAGTGTTTCTTTCAGTCACAATGTACCACATCAAAGAGTGTAGGTGTCCAACCATTCAAATGACTGGTGATTTCTATCATTAGTTTGGTACAGATTTCCTTAATGGCAGAGAACTCAAAACTAAAGACTTTACTGTAACAGCCCATATATTCTGTGGTGTGTATTGTATTGCATTTAACTGTATTAACATTATAGAATATCATTATTTTAGTTTAAATCCAAGGTTATATACATTATATACATTCCAACATTGCAGTTTTGAAATTACACTGCTAATTACATTTGGTTTAACACGCTGCTTAATCTTATATTTACAGGATGATGCATGCACACATGCAGCTGCAGGTTCAGAGACTGAGCAGACGTCCAGATATTAAGGCTTTTAGATGAATTCTAGAAACTTTATGGTAGGGAGTAATTTAAGGACGTATCTTTGTCTGCATTTCTTTACATACGATTAGATTTTTAGAAGTTGTTGTTTACTTGTTGAAGACAACAAGTTTGCATTTCTTTTGCAGATTTGCACTAAATAATAAATAACTGATATTAAACAATGTAAATAATGTGAATCAACAGCGCACTGTTGCACAGAGGGAAAGACTAGAGAGGGGAAATGAAGTGATGGAGTGATGTTATTGTTGAGTGACGCTAACCAACAGAAAGAAGAAAGGGATTGTGGGACGGTCGGTAAACTGACCAATCAGTATCCAGCAGTGAGTAAAGCAGGAAGTCCTCACACTGAGCTAAACGGAGCCCGCAGTCAATGGGGAGGACATTACTTTATGCTTTTTACCGCTGTTAAGAGGTAAAATATATTCTAGCAAACATTATACTTCGGAAAAAACAGCCACTAGGATTCAAGCTAATGTTACACGCAGTACCTTTTAATTTTCACTAATTTAAGCTATTGTCGATGCAAGTGTCGACCCTCACACCAAACTCCATTTAAAATACGTACATTTAATGCGGCTTCATATTGATATTGAGTAACATTGGTGATTGGTATTGAGTTGCTCTGTTCAGATGCGACACTTGAAAGTATTCTGTAGTTCGGCCACATCGAATTAGCAATAATCGTATCAGGCACGTTGAAATCCTCTCACTGCTCTGTCCCACAGTATACAGGTGTGTGTTTGTGGACTGGACTGGTGGAAACTGAAGGGTTTCCAGTTGTTTACCTTCTGCTCTTAAGAGAAATTCTGTGAATACGAGCACATCTCACATGTAGACCATGGACTGGCCCTCTAATCCCCCCACACAGGAAATGCATCACCTTTGGACCCTGCTGATAAAGTGTCAGTTATTAGAGGCAGCTGACATTATTACACTGTCCTATCCCAGTGATGCACTTGCACCTCTTCCATACGTGTACATACATGTGTTTACCATGCGATTAGATAGACACAAGGTTCCTAAAGGGTGTGTAAAATGATGATACATGGCGCTTCTGTTCTTCCTCTCTCTTCCTCAGAGCTAATGAGATGGACAACATAGCACCAGACAGGAGGGATGAAGCGCACACAGACTTTCTCTACTGTGATGGAGCTATCACAGAGGTTCTTAAATTTGGCTCCTGTCAGTTACACTCGGGATGCAAGGTGCTTTTTCTCATCATTCCAGGTGAGCTAGTAGTGAGTTAGGCAATGTTCTGTATTCATATAATCCCGCGGGTCACAATTTAGAGGTCTTTCACAATCAGCTCACGTGGTGGCCCTATCCTTTAGAGGGCCCCTTTGTTCAAATATAGACTGAAGACCTTTATTATGTTACTGTACTTGCATGGTGCACATTTCTAAATAGAATCACCACAAACTGACTAATGCACAGAAGTGTTGGTGGTAATGGTGGTTGGTAGGAGTCAGTAGGGGCCCAATAGCTACATTTGGCTGCAGGGTTCCCACCCATGACTGTAGCGACTGGAATGGTCAATAGTGGCCTGGAACAGCAGTTCAGGTTATTTTAGGCAGAGCTATTTGAAAAGTGAGTCCCAGGTCACACTTAAACATTGCTCTCCATCATAATGTAAAGTGGACTCAGAAGTTGTCAGATACAAAATGTACATTGTCAGTAAGTTTGGAATCCACTGTTTCATTGATTGTCTTCTTTCCTTCAATAACGGCTATTTGAACTGAAAAAACTGTACAGTTAAGACGCCATATGTATTATTTACATTTTAAAAAGTTTGGCTCAAAAAGCAGGACAATTAAATCATTCAGATGTCCATTTAGTCCATGTTCCCATAGTGCTGCATGGAGAGAGCACACAGCTGTAACCATTGTTTCCTCCCATATACCTTTCATTTTAAATGAGTTTTCCAGTCCAGAAAAGGGTAGATGATCCTAGTTTACTGAACCACAACGGTTTCATTTGGCTCTACATTTTTTGAGTTTTACTTTGGGACCTCTGCAGTTTATTCACTGGTTGCACACAATACGTGTAAACTGTTATTTGTCAACCCATGGCATGTTCAGCTGATATTTCGTGATACAGTTCCAGTAATGCTAACCCTAGACAGCTTTGCTAAAGCTACACGTTAGTTTCATTCCAGCTGGTTAAAGGTGTTATTTTGCACTTAACACTGAACACTGGTTTAAATCTGCACAGATTTTGAAGCTAAGCTTCCAATTTCTTTTACCAGTGACTGTGGATTTCTTCTATTGTTATTTAACTGTTGCTGTTAAAGAACCTTTGTCTCTTTCTGCCCTTTCACTTGTCAGCCTGGTTAAACCATTGTACAGTGTTTTGTTCTTCATGTACCAAACATTACTTTACATACTAACAGCCATTTGCAAAGAGACTTTTCTACAATCTGAAAGTATGAAAAACATAGATTACTGTGTAAAAATGTACTGAATCAAAGTTTCTGTGGCAGGCAATTCCAAACTTTTGAACCGTACTGTACAGTTTGGAAAATGTAAAGAATAGAGAAGGTTTGTCTTTGATTTTATTGTTTTGAGACTGAAAGGTATCATGAACGCTTGAAAATGAGAAACACTGTTGCAGGCAGAAGACCACCGGTTTAAATTACAGGGTATTAGAAAGAATCCAAACATTGAAAGTGAAATAGCACCTGTGCCCTTCTTTAGGTATGTGAGGAAATATGCTAACCTTCCGCTGCCTTCCACACAGGTAACCCAGGTGTAGTGGGCTTCTATAGAACCTTCATGCAAACACTTCACAGTATGTTTGGATACCGCCACCCAGTGTGGGCTGTGAGCCACGCTGGCCACTGTGCACCACCAGACTTCATGGACATGGTAGAAAGTATGATTCATTTTCAAATTCACCAGGGCTCCCACACTGTGCATTGTATTCACAATACATCTGAACACGTCATCCAGAATGCGTAGGCAAAGATTCTCTGTAGCTAAACACGTCGCATTTGAAAGAAGACATAAACATTAAAGTGGGAATTTAATTCAGTGGAGATAAGGTCCACTCTAAATCTGTTTCTCCACAGATGCCTCCTCAGCAGCAGAAGGTGACGTGTTTGGTCTGAATGGGCAGATCGAACACAAGCTGGCCTTCCTCAGGAAACATGTACCCAGAGACACCAACCTGGTCCTGGTGGGGCACTCCATCGGGTGTTACATTATCCTGGACATGATGAAGAGAGATCCCCAACTCAAGGTTTTCTTACAATCTGTCTTTTTTTTTTTTTTGGAGGAAAAAAGCATCACATTTAACCTTGAAAATTGCCCCCCAGTCCACAGGGCAGTATAATAAAGAGGATATAGTGACACCTGTGGCTAAAAACATCTTAAACAGAGCAGGCTGTCAGGTGCTGTTAAAACACCCCTCCAATGTCTGGTCGTCATGCTAAAAGAAAGTAGATTAAATTACATAAAAACTCCCTTTTTATATTGAGGGGGTTTCCATGATTACATCCTATGATCTGCCTATTTTCTATTGGGATATTTTATGTCGCCCGTTGTTTCTTGATTACAGATTATGAAGGCCATCATGCTGTTTCCCACCATTGAGCGCATGGCTCAGACTCCTCAGGGGAAGGTGATGACCCCGGTGCTGTGTCACATGCGTTATGTGGCCTACCTGCCTCTCTTCCTGCTCTCTCTGCTGCCCGATGGCCTCAAAGCCGCCCTCATCAAACTGGTGTTTGGCGGCATCCGCTCTCTGGACCACGCTGTAGTCCAACCCACTGTAGGTTTACTCAGTGGAGACTGTGCAGGTTGGTCATGCTTTCTGTTTTACTCCTGTGATGTTCCCTTTTCACTGAGGATGTGTTACAGTGATTACAGGCTAGGTGGGGACTTGTTTTCCAAGCACATCATTCCACCATTTACACTGACTACTCAGCTGGCGGTCAGGTAGATAGACAGATGTACTTTATTGATCCCAGACTGGGAAAATGTGTGCTGTTGTAAATTGTACGTCAGCTGTGGTTTGTAGAATTTGAAATGTTTAAACAACAGGTGAAAAGACAGGAGAGGACACAAGGGGCCAGATTTAGCGCGGCCACAAGACTAGACACTAGACATATTCTGCAAGGGAGGGAGAGCTCACAGGCTTAGTTCAGAGGTGGGATTTCTGTAAATTCTCCTATTACTTTGCAGAGCTGCAGTTCAATTTGACCCTGGGTGAAAAACTGGCTCAAAATATTATTATAATAACTTTAAATCTAATTAATCATACGGTAGGGAATGTTAAACACATTCATGGGCGCCTAAAAGGAGATGCAGTGGCATGATAAGATGTAACAGATATATATATATAAAAATCAAATGTAATGAATGCTGTTACAGTGCAGACATTGTGTTTGTTGGTAACATTTGTTCAACTTTTCTTTCTAAGAACCGGTTGAATGGCCCCATATTCAATTTGCATGTCTTCTACCACCATAACCTTCTTTGTGATTCCTGTAAATCCATCTGTGCCATGTTAACATCTGGTCTTCAGAGGTGGAGAATTTGCACAGAAATTGTGTGAGAATACATAATCAGCCTCCCCAGCAGTGATCAAAAAGCATCACAAAAAGAAAAAAACTACTTTTTTTTTAATCAGCTGTGTAAAACACATTTTACAGACGTTTCAAACGGCAAGTCTGCATGTCGGTTAATACTTCTAGCATGTTTAGAAGACAGTTAAGCTGTGACAAGGCCACTGAGACTTTGCTTCTCTTTGTAGCCAATGCCATGTACATGGGGGCTCAGGAAATGAGGAAAGTTCTGGAAAGAGACAATATAACCATCGAGAAAAATCTTAAAAAGGTGAGAAACATAACATACCATAACATAAAAACCTCATGACATATAAAGATGCTTGAGTTATCACTTCACGGTTTACTTGTGACGTCTTCTTTTCAATTGCTATTGTGCGTTTAAACTAGAAATCCGCTGCAAACCGCCTGTGTGCTCTCATTTTCAGCTCATATTCTACTATGGCGCTACAGACCACTGGTGTCCTGTTCAGTACTATCATGACATCAAACAGGACTTCCCACGTGGAGATTTAAGACTTTGTGAGAACGGATTCCGCCATGCCTTTGTCCTGGATGCTGGAAGAGAAGTTGCCAAAATGGTGGTGGAATGGATCAGTGGAGATTTGAAGACATGAGTTCATCCTTCTCTCGCCGTCTTCTCCTCTGCCTGTCTGACAGGAACACCAATGGTAACGCTCAGAGTCCAGAGCAGGCGCTGAGTGTTTCATTAGCTGAAATCGTGGAATGGAATTGAGAATAAAAGCAAGCTCACATATAACACAGACGGTGTTATAATAGAAATAATTTTAATATATTTTGGTCAATACAGTGGCATTATTTTGATCACAATAAGCACAATAAATAATCCAAATGTGACATGACAACTGATATATTTTAAGTATTTTTACTTGTGTATAAGAAATGATACAAGATCCAATGAAACTAAAACATATTTTAAATGAACAGAGTGTTGTTTTGACTATATTATATAGATTCAGCCATCCATCTCCAAGGCAACCATTAAATGCACTACTGTAGCACATGTAAGTATGTAAGTATACGGCAAGTGTTAATCCTTTAAGTCGTTTTGCTCTTATGCCACTTTTATTTTCTATTCTTTTTCACATGCACAATGGTGTAGGTGGGAATTCGTGCTTTCCTTTGTATGGTGACTTAAACATCATATATGCACTGGGGGAATTCATCTTACACACCTTTTTATTTTTCATATATTGTATTTTTCAGTAGTTGACTTTCACTGTGCAGTGACACATCAGAGCAGCTTATAGTTGTAATGGGATCTGACTGGTGGCACTTTTAGGATTCCAAGCCCAGTTTGAATTAAATTAAATTAAATTAAATTAAATTAAAAATTGAATTCACTAAATACATAGAGTATTGATAACCAGAGCGAAGTGAAGCTCACATATTGTTTACGAAGCAAGGCTAAGTCAAATAATTATTATTTTTGAATTAATTTCATTCCAAACTGGTTATTAGCTGAAAAACACAATAACCCAATTCATACATGTGCTTTACTAACTTGGAACTGGAACACCGTCCTAGTTATTGTTTTGTAACAACTAATCTGCTGAACAAGTGATGACAAAAGGTTTAACCAACAAAGGAAAGCCACTGTGTGATAGGTAGCCCTCATACTGAATGTGTGGTTTAGATATTTTCCAGTGTTATTCCCATATAACAGTTTTCTGCTTAAAGGTATTCTTTTTTAAGAGTTCAGCACTCAGACACTGTGTTTTATCTGATTGACAATCATCTGGCAACACATATGCGAAATCAAGAAATCCAGCTTTGAGGTCATTTTATAAAGCAATGTAAAAGAATTTATTGTTCTTGTAACAGGTTAATATACAAAACAAGATAATCTGTTGTGATCATAGCTCAGTCTAAATAAGATCATTAATATAAGAACAAACATGGTATGTGCACTTAATTATTGCGTGAATGTTATGTGTACATTCAAACGTGTATCGGACACGTGTGCGTGTAAAATAACTGAATATAACTTTTTCATGGCCGTCTTTTACGGTTAAGAATCTGTCCAGTCTACAGTGTCTTCAGCTGCTCTGTGTGCTACCGACATCCACAGCTCTCCACCACCATGTCCTCATACTGCTTATAGACCACGTTGTTGCCCGCGTCGATATAGAGGATGCTGATGGGACTGAGTTTGGAGGGGACGCAGCAGCTGGGCGGGCTGAGACCTGGGTGTATGGAGTTCATGAGGGTCTGGATGACGGCGTGGTTGGTGGGCTCCAGGTGGGAGCGCAGGGGGAAGTCGCACAACCCATCGCAGTGGTACGCCACGTAGTCCAGAGGGGCGATGATCCAGTCGTCCCAGCCCAGATCTTTAAAGTTCACGTGGAGGGGTTTACGGCCGCAGCGGGTCCTCCTACGTCCAGCTTTCCCTCCACTACTTCCAGCTACTGCTCCTCCGCCCCCTCTACCACCAGGCGACCGTTTGGACAAGGCTCTTTGGTGATACCTCCTCCGGCGTATCTTCTCATCTTTTGGAAAACGTTTGGGAAACCTAAATACGCCTCCCTCATTATTCATCTTCATTATCTCTCTGAACAGATTGTCACTAGTGTCGCCGTGTGAGAAAGCCACCAGCAGAGCTCTCTCCTGTGGCGGCCGAGTGAGGCGGCCCAACCCCAGAAGCGACGGGTCGGCCACCTCGTTGGTCAGCTCGGACAACACGAGGAGGTGAAAGCAAACCTGTGTTAGTTGTTTGGGATTCTGCTGGTGGGCCCCTATGCTGGGCCAAACATCAAATACCTCCCATTTTGGGAGATTGCCATCCAGAATGTCCACAGTTTGGGAGGCCAGGAGCTGTCTATCAGAAGCCGGCTCAGGAGCGCACGAGTACAGACGGATGGTGTAGCAGTTTCCTCCGTTTGTTAGGACACTTAGGAGGTCTAGCGCAGGTTTCCTTAGGATTCTCAGCTCCGCCTTCACCAGCTCATCCATCCTGGGCAGGTTGGACAAGTCAAAGATGTAATACTGACCACTCTCCCAAGATGGAAGATCTGTTGATGAAGAGGGATTACAATAAGAAATACAACATCCACTTTTGGAACTACTTCTCTTAATGCTGTTTAAAAGCATACAGAGGACATGACCTCTGGCTGCTTGGTAGCTATACTCAAGACTAGATTACACCTTCACTATAAAACCTTTAGACAGGAAACAGAAGAAATACTTTTAACATGCAAAAATGTGTTTAAAAGAACATTCAATTAAGAAATTAGTCAAATAATCAATTAGTCAAATAATCAAGACCAAATTTTTTAATCGATTAATCAAAGCAGTGTAAACAGCAAGTGTTTGGGTTTCCACCTGTTGGTCTGACAGCATAAGCAAAGTGAAAATGTTACGTAAAGGTCTGGATAATTTTGATGATTACTTTTTCTACAATGTTCTGCTGTACTAAACAAAGTTCATACATTAGCTGCTAACATGAAATGATGTTAGTCGCAGCCCTAAAACGTTTTTTATGGTACATAAATGGACCTGCTGGGAACTAATAATAGCAATAAAAACAGCAAATCCCAAAATTTTAATATGGTTTAAGGATGATTAACAAACTATCATAACATACTAACTAGTATCACTAGAAAGTAAAAACAAAAGTGATATATATCTGATCTCTGTCTGATCATCTGATGATTTAGAGTTTGTCATTTGTTCTAAATGCTCACATCATTATATTGCACCCAAATGCATGTATGCAGCTTTGAATGTGATGCTCAGTGTATGTGTGGAGCACATATTGGGAACAACTAATATTGTTTTGCTTTATTTTATTTATTTATTGCTACTATTTTTGTCTTTGCAGGCAAAACCCAAGTTTTATTGGATCTCTGCTCGGTTTGAGTATGGTTTTTAAACATTTTATATAGTTTACATAATGCTGCTTTACAATAAGACTACCTTTACAAAGGAATTATAAATGGTTCATGATTAGGTTAATCATCAGGGTGTAACCACTTAATAAATCATCATAAACAATTATAAACACTTTATAATACAGATTATAATTTTTTTTAATCCCCCTGGGGATTATTAAAGTAATTCTGATTCTGATTCTGATTCAGAAATAAATGAGAACATCTGAAAAGATCCTGCTACTGCTTACTGCTCATTCATCCTACTAACATGCTACTAACATAACTGCCAAAACGGGAGCTTTATTACCATTATTGGGTAACTAAAAACCAACAGAGGCAATAAATAATAATAATAATGATGATAATAATAATAATAATAATAGTGATGATAATAATAATGATAATGATGATAATAATGATGATAATAATAATGATAATAATGGTGGTAATAATAATGATGATAATAATAATAATAATAATAATAATAATAATGATAATAATAATAATAATGGTGGTAATAATAATGATAATAATAATAATGATAATGAT
This sequence comes from Pempheris klunzingeri, assembly GCF_042242105.1. Lineage (NCBI taxonomy): Eukaryota > Metazoa > Chordata > Actinopteri > Acropomatiformes > Pempheridae > Pempheris > Pempheris klunzingeri. The sequence goes on from NC_092024.1 coordinate 4,525,442, forward strand.
AATTTGTCTACAATTGAAAAACATTTAAATCAAACCAAATGCCAAGTCACAGGAAAGCTCACAGAAGGATGTGAGAAAAATGTATCTAGCTGTAATATTAAAAAATAATATTTACTCTGTCTTTACTTCCATCTATTACAAAGCCAACAGCTTCTTTTTACGATGCTTGAGGAGAATCTTTTAAATGGTGCTCTGACCTGCTCCCTCGTCCACAAAACTCGTGGCTGTGTTCGCAGACCCTCCACCACGTGGGAAGTGAGCGTCTCCCCGGTGAAGGTCGGACAGCGATCGGTACAGAAACATCATGTAGTCGTGGAGAACCACCGTGCGGTTCAGCGGGCGCTCCCTCCTCCCCACGCCGCTGTCCCGCGGGGGTCCGGTGGACTCCATCTCGACGCAGAGAGCAATCCAGAGCAGAGAGAGCACAGCCCGATCCATCTGATGCGGACATCCGAGGTGGAATAAAGAGAGATGGAGACATCCCAAAAAACCCCCTTTGACTCTCGGAAGGGTGACAGAGCATCATCACCCTTCACTTCACCTGTGCCCGCTACCTGAGTGTAGATGTGCGGGTACACAGCGCCTCCTACCGGAGGCCATGTGGTGGAGAGGCAGGTGAGGAATGCCACCGCAGACACCACAGTGGAAGTCCAAAGATCCATGGCGGATCCTTTAATTCCCCGGACGGAGGATCCACTCCACTTCTGGGCAACAAGGAAGACGGTTTACCCGCACCTGTATCAACTTGCACTGCAGTTTCTGTGCACTCCAGCCTCCTCAGTGCTATGTGAGAGGATTTTCTCTAAGGCAGGAGAGAAATTATATCCAAGAAGAGAAACAGACTCAGCCCCCGTGAAAACGATACAGACTCAGCCACCGTGGAACAAATCCTCCTCCTAAATAAAAACCAAATAAAATAACCTTATATGCGTGTTCATGTGTTCATTTTACCAGTTCAAAAGCACTTCTACCCCCAGCTCAAAAAAATACATGAGAAATACATATAAGTTACAAGATGATGTATTTAAACTTACCTGTCCACTGGCTAATTAATTACATAAGCACATGATATTAAACAGAAGCCGTCAACTCCACTCTGTAGAGAGGGCGACCATAATGAAAGAGTTCATTTCAAGTTGGAGATTCAAGCTGCTCTTCATACTTTTGGCCACCAGATGGCACTAAAGAGCGCTGTGTTGAAGGGCTTCAAGTAATGAACCCTTCTTTCGATACAAGCTTCAGTGCTTCAGAAAGCTCCACCTGGCCTTCACTAGGGTGATGCAAACAGTCAATGATATCCCCTTCCAGACCTCGCCACCATGACACGCAAAAGGCTGAGTCTGGACTAAGAAAGTCAGTCAGATCAACAGTTGATTGGCCTCAAAGGACTGCCCACCCCCATACAATGTGTGTCCCGGTAAAAACGTTAATTTCCCAAGTTTTGTCTGTCTAGTATTAAAAGAACACACAGTATCAGGAAGGCTTTAAGCTGCCTGCTGCAGGTTATGCAAAAAAAATCAAAGATTTCCCTATGCAGGCGTGACCACTGGCGTTTGGAGTCAATGAGCCAATGATGTCAAACAGTAACATTTAATTGACCCCAAAATACTGACAGGTGGTTTAAAATATGTTTACTGGGCAGAGTCAAACTCAAAAACACAGGTTCAATAAAACTAATCATACCAGATTATCATCAGACCAAAGGATGTCAATAATAAAACCACGAGTCCAATGTACAACCCTTAACGTGTGGACCTGTTTCCTAACGACTGCGTGGGATACAGATTCTCTTTATATTGGACTTTAGAACGTTTCTATCTTTTTACTTTTTTCATAAATTAAATATTTATTTTCATTTATACATTTTTTCAATTGCTTTTGTGTATTGTGACCCAGTGACTCCATACCACTTATAGTGGGCAAATATGACATGTATGATTGATATATGTATTACCTGAGTAACATGTTAACTTCCATCACTCACTTTTAAGGCGAGATACTCCTTGAATTGTGCCTTTTTCTATCTACGAACAAACAATTCAGAATGTGAAGTTATGTGAGGAGGAGCTGGTGAGGAGAAGCCCACTAGGGAGGCCCACCTGCACTGTGGGACACATATTTCATAGGTTTGGTCGATATGATTGTAGTGGTGGAGGTGTTGCCACCAGATGGCAGTGCAATCTAATGTACTTCCAAAGTGCTTTTCTAGTGTTCTGTATAAGAACACTGTCATGTCTTTTGTATTGAACAATTTACCTCTTGCAAATGTCACTGTGTCACTGATTCCCAACATTTTTGACTCTGGACTATTTTAAAAAGACCAATGTGTTTCCAGATCCTCTAGAGTTCTAATCACAGGATTGGCCTACATGTGGACGAAATTTGTGAACATATAAGATAAGATGCTTTAGGCCCCCACAGTCTGATGCAGAGGGTGGGAGGTGTTATCCATGATGGAGGACAGTTTGGCCAAGATCCTCCTCTCCCCCACCACCTCTATGGAGTCCAGGGGGCAGCCACAGACACCGACAACGAGTACTACCAAACCAACAAGACTACAGAGACAACAACAGAACCAAACAAAATCCCACACCTGTACAAAAGACACGAACACTACAGCAACAAACTGGAAAATTGGAAGCTAGAACCAAAAAGATCAATCTTGATCATAGGCAACTCCAACCTGGACAGACTACCACTAATCCAGGTGGATTGCTATCCAGGGGCTAACCTCTACAACGCAGCCCACCTCCTAAGAAACAACTGTGAGACAAACGACAAAGTATGCAGTATACAATTACAAGACAAAAAATACTACAGACCATTACCAAGACCTATCTACCAGGAAACGGGACAACTAATTTCAGACATTTTGGAAACACTACTCAAAAACGGAAAACTTACAAAAAGACAGGTCTCCTACCTCAAGGGAGAAAAAGACCCAAGACCAAGATACTTCTACCTCCTACCAAAAATACACAAACCCCCAGAAACTTGGACAGTACCATTCAAAATCCCACCAGGGAGACCCATAGTGTCAGATTGCGGAAGCGAGAGCTATGGGATCGCAGAATATCTGGACTCTTTCTTAACACCACTTTCAAACCGACACCCGAGCTACATCAAAAACACTCAAGACTTCATCCAACGCATCCAAAAGATCAGAACCAAGGAACCATGCTTCCTGTTTACCATAGACGTTAACAGCCTATATACAAACATCGACACCAATCTAGGAATGACAGCCATAAAAAAATGGCTAGAAAAATACCCAGACGACAACCGACCGGACCAAGAAATCCTACAACTACTCCACCTAAGCTTGACAAGAAACGACTTCCAATTTGACTGACAATACTACCTGCAAATTAAAGGAACCGCTATGGGCAAGAAATTTGCCCCAGCATATGCCAACATTTACATGGCGGACTGGGAACAAACGGCACTCACAAAGTGCAAAAAACAACCGACACACTACTACCGCTACTTGGACGACATCTGGGGCATCTGGACCCACAGCAAGGAAGACTATGATCAATTTGTAAACACTCTCAACCAACATCACAACCTAATTACGGTAACACCAAACACACACGACACAGAGGTCAACTTCCTCGACACAGTGACCTTTAAAGGACCAGACTTCAAAACCACAAGCACCCTGGACACAAGGGTGTATTTCAAACCCATGGATACACACGCCCTCCTTCACAGGACTAGCTTCCACCCGAAACACACCTTCCGAGGAATCCTCGAATTTCAATTACTGAGATTCAACAGGATCTGCACAAGAAAGACAGACAGAGAGGAAGCAGTCCAAACCCTTTTCCACACCTTACAGAAAAGAGGTTACCCAAAAACCCTATTGAAAACAGTCAAGAAAGAAACCTTCCAGAACATCCAAGAAAAAAAAAACCCACCCGAGGACAAACACATCATTCCACTAATGACCAACTATTCAACATACGAAGCACAGGCCAACCACAGACTCAAAGAAAACTTCCAAGAAGTATTGGCCGAAACTACAATACCAGAAAGATTTAAGATCATATCAGCCTACAGAAAAAATCCAAATCTCAAGGACCTCTTAGTGAGAGCAAAACGTCCGCCACCTATGACACAAAAGACATTCCCAAGAAAACCAAGGACTATCAAGAACAGGACTTCAAAAATGACTTACCCCCTACCCGACATCTCACTAAAGCAAACTAACTGCATATATGTCAGCGGTGTCAAACTCATTTTAACCGAGGGCCACATCAGCATTATGGTTGCCTTCAAAGGGCCAGTTGTAACTGTAAGTATAAATGTAACTAAATATGATTGATGTAATTTAAAATAAATGTAACAACTCCTTCCCGTATTGTTAAATAACAATTTCTGTATTTATTATTCAAATTACAAATATTACATAGATAGAAAAATATATGCTAGCTTATTGCCCTGTTATTGTAACAAATCCTTTCAATGTATCATGTTAAGGTCCCCATATTGGTCTAGCAATCAACAAACAAAACTATTCACATAAAAAACAAAGAAATGTCTGTTGTATTAACACATAAATCTGAAAAACACAGTGAATACAGAGCATCATATTTAATTAACACAAAAAAAGATTGCCTCAGTTAATAACAATATTGTCAAGTTCGGGTTGAAGCTGATGAGATGATGCTGCCTGTCCTTGAACACACCAAGAAGATCTCTCCTCAACCTGAGACACCATCTCACACTCCACCCTCATCCATACATCTGCGTGATGACTTGCGTACGTCCCTGCAGCCTCAGATTCAGTTGGGCGAGATGCTCGGTTACGTCACACAACATCGCAAAGTCACACAGCCTGGATCTGACAGTTCAAACAAGGGTTTTCCTTTGCTTTGCATGAAAAGAGCTATTTCTTCCCTCAGTTCAAAAAATCGTTTGAGGACTTTGCTCCGACTCAGCCACCTTACTTCTGTATGGTAGGGCATATCTCCATGCTCGGAGCTCATCTCTTGGAGGAACAGCTGGAACTGGCGGTGGTTCAAGGCGCGGGCCCGAATGAAATTCACTGCTTTCACGACAGTGGCCATTACATTATCCAGCTCCAGAAAGTTTCCACACAGAGCTTCTTGATGGATAATACAATGGTATGCTATCAGAGGCGTGTGAACGTTGCTGTTCTGTATTTTCTACCTCACAAGTCCAACCAAGCCTGATTTCCCTCCACACATTGCAGGTGCACCATCGGTAGTTAGCCCAACCAACTTTTCCCACGGTAATTTATTTTTATTTATGGACTTCTCTACCGCATCAAAAACGTCCTTTCCCGTTGTGGTCCCATGCATGGCAACAACAACCAAGAGCTCCTCAGTTACAGAGAGGTCCGACTTCACACCACGAATAAAAATGGATAGTGAAAACACCAGATAACTGCGAATCTCTTCTTGTAACTGTGTTGCCAGATTTCCTGCCAGTTCCTTCACTCGGTCTGCGATGGTGTTTCTTGACAAACTGACGTTACGAAAAGCTTGTACCTGATCGGGACACACCTTCTCACAAACCTTCAGCATACACTCCTTCACAAATGCTCCCTCTGAAAAGGCCTTGGAAGCACGAGCGATGTTCTCAGCTACTATATAGCTAGCTCTCACTGCTGCATCATTTTTGGCCGTAGCTTTTGTGAACATATTCTGCTGTGATTTTAGTCGGCCTTTTAATTCTTCAGCAATTTGTTGCTTTTCTTGGACACTTGTACTTAGCTCCGTGTTTAGTATCAAAATGCCGACGTAAATTGTATTCTTTGACAACGGACACCGTCTCATAACACAGAAGACATACCGGTTTTTCTCCTTGAAGAATAAACAGGTATTCGCCTTCCCATCTGTCCTGAAACTGCCTTCCTTACACGTTATTAATTTTTCTCTTATTAGCCATTTTTAAATGTTTGAAGGTATTTTAAAATTTTATGTTGGAAAAATCGCCGTCCTTAATCGCTGATGTAGAAATACTGGCCTCTAGTGGCGGGAAGCCGTCACTTCGCGGTTAAAGATCGACATGCATTGTGGGAGATGTAGTTTACTTAGATAGCATGCATAAATCTCGCTGACGTCAGCGTGATGAATAAAGTTGCAGACGTATTATGGAGAGTTTGTTCATTGGGAAGATGTCGCCGAGACATCAGCATTTGGTAAATAAAAATTCCCTCCGGACGATGTTTGGAAGATGAGTCAAAGATGCTCAGCGCGGCCTCTCTACAGCTTCTATATAGGCCTAACCTTTATTTAGGTCGGATCATTCAATTAGCATAAATATCTCCAATCCATAATCGAAATTAACATGTATTTACTTAAAATGTGATAGGAATATGACAATATCATAACAAAAATATGCTGTAATATTATTGTGTGTGGATAAAATAAAGAGACAGGTATGATTCAAGTTCATGATCATAAATTTATTTCCAGCAGCAAAGCCAAAAGAGCCCCAGCAGAGAAAGGATAAAGAGAACAGAAAACGTGGCAGGTCGGGAGACGAACACAGGCAGGGAGACGCAGTCTGCAGGGGAGCCCAGGGTTGGTCATTGTCCCCCTAATCGACGCTGTAACTTAACCCCTTCAGACCTGATTTTTTTCTGCTGAGCAAAAATTTTTTTATACAGTTGCTTTTTACTCCTCTCCAATATAGAAATGCAGGGAAAAAAGGAAATTTTTGCTAAGTCAATTTTTTATTAGTATTTTTACATGTCCATTACAATGGACGCCACGACTGGATGGGCGTGAAATGTCATAAAAACTTAAGAGAAAAAGGATATGTTTTTGACATTTAGAAGTAGATGTCTGCATGTGTCTGCATGTTTGTCTATGTGTATGTCTGTGTGTAGGTCTGGACATGAACAATTTGAACAACCTGTGTATGATTTTGGGAAACATAAAATCAAGACATCAGTTCTGATGTCTTTGTCAGTAACATTTCATGAATGCATTGCCGTACTTTTTAACATAGTAGGCTGCATGTAGAAATTGATCACACAAAGAATTGGAACATACATCAGCTTGTGGATACTTTTGTCTAGTCACTCATTTCTGATGAGTGGCCTTGAAGCAGTTTCTGTGTGGCACAAAGCACAGGTGGATATTGTATTTGCCACAAAAGACGTGTGTTTTTCCCATGCAGTAGGGCCTCTTGTATGTGGTGGCCTCCCTCTTATCGTCATAATTTAGCATGTGGTCAACCATGTCTAACTGCACTTCGGGTAGGGGCCTTACATCCTGAATGTGTGGTCTGTGGTGGACATGCTGTGGTTCTGGAGACATGCTGGGTCTTCCACGTTTTGCTACCACTGGTTTGTGGACCCTCACTAGACATTGGGCCACATTCATCTTGAAGTGGAGGAGATCGAGAGTGTATTTGGCCTTTATTTTGGCACTCTTGGCATCCAGCCTATACTCCAACCAACTGTTGACCACAGCGAGTTCAAAAAGCATATGTGATCATTCGGTACGGTACAGACTGACAAGTTGATCGAGCAGGTCAACACCACCCATTGCTTCATTGTACAACTTGACCACCTCTGCACGGGGCACATTCAAAAATCGGGCCTGCTTTTTGTCCCACCGTTGGACTATAAATACATAAAATATACTAAATAAACTGTCAAAGTTTAGCTATGAAATGCTCACAGACTTTGCATAGTGACACTAAATAATGTGACACTGACACTGTTGGCTAACATCACCCAACTCCTGATGTCCATTGGAATGGACACTGAACTTTAGAAAAATCCTGTACTTTGCAGTTATGAAATATATTCAGAACAACATAAAATATCATCACTTTGAATTGTTTGAATTATGCTGAGTGCAAATTGATTAGGCTACAATCATCATAAATGCATGTTTATAAGAAAATAAAGGTGCTTACCCCTCGTCCTGTCAAGCTTCAGAGCCATGCTTGTCTTGTCTGATGTCTGCAGCTCTCTCAGATCAAATTACCAGTCATAACTTCATTGTGACTGGATAATCAGGAACCAATCAGTAAGAAAGCACTATTCAAATGATGAAATCTCAGATATTTATTGGTCTAGACCCATAAATGTGTCATGTCCATTCCAGTGGACGCAGGGTCTGAAGGGGTTTTAAGGAGATTAAAAAATATAAATAAATCATCTTGAGTACTACAGTTTTTGGTTACTCTACCCAGCACTAGGTTTAAGATGATTTTATGGTAAGTAAGGGGTTTAAAGGACTAGTGACAACTCAATGTTGTTACTTGAAATAAATAAAAAAAACATGACAAAATAAAACACACATTTTACACTTTGATTAATTTAATCACCATATCATTTCTCTTACGTTTGATGTAATGCTGTGATCTGTGTCTGACTGAACAGCCTCATGGAGGTGACATTTCACAGTCCTACATATTTTAATCTAACGAACAAGTCGTTTGGTGTTTTAAAAGTCATGACATTGACCTGAAACAGTTCCAGATTTCGTTGGCATCCACAGGCTGCTGCGGAGCTCAGCAAACGGCTCGCAGTGCGTCTCTCAGTCCAGAGACGGTGCACTATACTCAAACATACCCTGATACGGATATTAGCTTTACTGTTAATACGAACACACCAACAACCCGTAACCAGTACAGAACCATGAGAAACACCGGGCCGTGTTAAATAAACTCAGCGCTTCCCTTCGTTAGCTGCCGGTTAACCGCTAGCTCCGCAGCTGTACAAACACCGAAGCTAACCGCTGCTACTAACAGCTAATGCTAACTAACGTTACCTGATCCTTTCCCGAATTCAACACTAAGTTATTATCTAGAAGGGGATTGTTCATGTGCTGGAAAAACGTATAGCTATCTAGCAATGGCGTTTGCTAATCGAGTCTGTGGCTTAATGTTTACTCAGCTAGCTAGCAAGCTTGTTAGGAGTCGGCGTCTGAGCTCTTCACCTAAACTAGCTATGGGCCGATGCTCCTCTGATGCATTTACAGATGTTAGGAGTAGAATGTCGACATATGTGTGCTATCTAGGTATTGTCAATATGCTTTAAAGCATTAAAGCAGCATAGACTAATTTAAGACTAATTTAATTAAGTGGGGGACATGTCCCCCCGGGTTTCCACCTATACATACACCTTTTAAGTAAGCTCTCATGGGCCACATAAAATGACTTGGCGGGCTACGTTTGGCCCGCGGGCCTTGAGTTTGACACGTGATATATGTAATCAAATGCAGAAAATGCCCCCTACAATATGTGGGGGAAACTGAAAACGCGCTTACAACGCGCCTCGCACACCACAAGTATAACATAAGGAAAGACCACAAGACCAATACTCACCTGGTGAGGCACTTCAGGGACCACGGTCTCCACAATCCGTATTTCACAAAAAATAATTGTGATAATAAGAAACTTGATTTTGTCTAACAAAATTATATATATATATATCCCTCAGATTTTAAGGGTCATGTAAAAGAGCCTGGAGTAGTTACTGATGAATCAAGAACACAGACACAGGCTGAGACTTTTGTAAAACACATTTAATATTTATTTTACAAGTTTTGTCATCACAACTTGAGTAGTTCTCTTTCCATGATGTGAATGTTTAAGCTTGAAACAGAATGAAAACACTGTGGAGCCATTCGTGTGCATGTGAATGAGAGGCACTGTGAAGCACTTTGTCCAGTAAGATTGAAATGTGCTATATAAATGCAGTCCATTTACCATTTCACTATTTGGAAGTGCGATAAAATGATATTCAGTACTGTGCAAAAGTTTTAGGTCTCAGCTGATGACACTGCTGGACATCTTCTGATTTTGAAGGGAAGTCAGGATAATGTGTCTTTCATCTGCTGCACTACGCTCCTTGGCCGACCACTGCTTCTACAGTAAGATCAAAAGAGCTTGAACAACAAATTTTGCAACCCCAGTCTGCTTTCAATCAATCAATCAATCTTGATTTATGTAGCGCCAATTCATAACAACTGACTCCCCTTTAATGGAAAGAAACCTTGAACAGAACCAGGCTCAGAGGAGGGCGTCTTTCTGTCAGGGGGCCGTGTTGGGTGGGGGTTGGACAGAGCAACTATATTACTGACAATAGGAATATGACTAATAATGATCAATATGCTAACAGTGAATAACATGACTAATATTATAAGTGATTCATGAAGCCAGAGAACCACAGCAGGAGAACCAGGACCAGGATCCACAGGAACCAGAGAACCACAGCAGCAGGAGAACCAGGACCAGGATCCACAGGAACCAGAGAACCACAGCAGCAGGAGAACCAGGACCAGGATCCACAGGAACCTGAGAACCACAGCAGGAGAACCAGGACCAGGATCCACAGGAACCAGAGAACCACAGCAGGAGAACCAGAACCAGGATCCACAAGATGAAATCTTTCCCTGGGAGAGACCTTGCTGATGCAGTATAACTACCTTGTGTCTTGTTGCTGTGTTCAGTCTTGCCGTGGTGGATGACCTGTGACGTGAAACTGTTGTTGGGTATTCGCCACGTGGGAGAACAAGGGAAGGTCTACATGTACATTCCAAAGCCTGAAACAAAGGAACAGGTGCCAAAACTCCCTCGGACGTTACAAACCTAAACTAAGCGGAAGGTTTGGCCTGGATTCAAATCACGGGGTCTCATCGGAAGAAATCCACCGGACTCCCGGAAGAGCCCCTCGATGCAGCCATGACGTCACCAAAATTACAAAACTCGCGCGCTGGCCCTGATTAACCCCTAAAACCTAGGTAACAGCCTCCCTTACACTGCGGGGGCAGCAACTGGCTGATCTTGTTCTTATTTTTGTCTTCCCTGCTTTTTATTTTGTTTCTGTGTCCCTCACTGAACACGTTGGGATCCCGAGGAGAACACCGATCAACCCGCAGCCTCCCCGGTTTACCTGCAGAAGGGAGAGACAGCTCACGGTTCTCTTTAGGGAAAGAGAAGGATAACTTCCACACCCAGCTCTCTTTCACTCCCAGTCGACTGTTCCTACGCTGCCACCCGAGAATCAGCGCGCCGCCAACCCCACCGACTATTATGCATGTAAAGAGTAGCTGCTTGTGATCATTGTGCATATGTGTTGTGGCAACAGCTGGTTATGATAGTCAGTGCTCGGACTCAAGCCTTCCTGTTCACTTTTATAAATGTAAGTTATAAATCCTGTATAGATATCAACATTTCAAGAGAATCCCTCTTGAGACTGAATTCACAGTTTGGTTATTTTCCCTGCCCCGATATGATTCATTTCCATTAATAATTCTACTGATATTGATAAGTATACTTAGACTAAGACTCAGACTTTTCTTTATTGATCCCCCATAGGGGGAAATTCACGTTACAGCAGCAACAATAGAAAAAAAGAGTAAAGAAAACAGTAGAAAATAAACAATAGCAAATAAATACTCATAAGTATTCAATCTGATTAATAATCATTTTATTCTTTTGCTAATAACCAAACCTGCTCTTCCCAGTGCCCTACACTGTCTTCCACAACCTCAGCTTGGTAGCAGAGTCTGGCTGTTCCTCCCCCAGTTTTAAGCCTCCTACACTGTTGTTTCTATTCCAGTTAATCACTGTGTTTCAACCTGCAGATGAAATTGATGATCATTAGCACCTGTTTGGTATAATTGGCCAATCATACGCTTGACTGTGATACTACAAAACCTCTGATTTGTGCCAGTGTACCTAGAAGAATTGATGCTGTTTTGAAGGCAGAGGGAGGTCACACCAAATATTGATTTGATTTAGATTTTTCTTCTGTTCACTCACTTTGCATTTTGTGAATTGATAAAAATCTAATTTTACATTTTTGAAAGCATTCTTACTTAACAGCATTTCTTTACACCTGTGTAAGACTTTTGCAAAGTACTGCATACATGTACATCATGCCATGCATGTCCATCGACATGGACAGGTCAGACTTTATAGGAAAAAAAATAATAAATCAAGTGGCACATTTTTCCTTCTTCCTCCATCCGTTTTCACCACTCATTAAAAACAAATGATGGCTTCCACAGATGCGCACACACACCAAGTACAAGAGTTAACACAGACCACAAACCTGGCAAATATGGGAGCAATTACTTAGAGGCCACAAGCACTGGCTCCTTCACGAGATCCTCTGAACACACAAACATACCGTAGACCACACTCAAATACACACACCAGAACAAATAAAGCTCTGTGGTACGCGTCAATTTCTATTTATTTATACAGCGCAAATTCACAACAAATGTTATCCCAAGACACTTTTCTTACAGAACAGGTCGAGACTCAATAAAGAGAGACCCAATAATTTCAAGAATTCAATATTAAGGATTTCAGAATCCCCAGACGAGCAAGCATCAGGCAGCAGAGGTGTCAGGATCCTGTTAGGTTTCTGTCTCCCCTGCCCTTCCTCCCCCTGTGCTGTCTCCCTCTACCTGCCACCTGAGCGGAGGTTACTCCAGGTCACTCCGCTCACGCACCTGCAATTCACACACAGCTGACACCAATCTCCAATCAGGCCACCCACTCCTTCCCTGCCTACATAAGCCCAGCCCAGATCACCACTCTCTGCCAGACTGTCTGTTGCACTAGGTATACTTCAGGTTCCTTTCTCCAAGACTACTTGTGATTTTGTCCTGGTTCTGGTTATTGTCTCCCTCCCCCGTCTGTTCTCCCAGATCTCCGTCCAGATCCTGCTCCCTGCTCCACCTGGTTGTCTTCCCCGGTCCCCACCCCGGTCCTGCTTCCCGCTAGCCCCTTTTCCCCGACCTTGCTCCTATCCGTTGGTGTAAATAAACCCATCTGTCTCCCAACCACCCAGTTGTTGTGTGTCTGCATTGTGGGTTCAGCCGGTTTAGTTCCGCACAACAAAAGGTGAGGGAAAAACTCCCTTTTTAACAGGGAGACACGAAGGCAGACAGAACCCAGTTCAGGGGTCAGCTTTATGTCGGCGTCTGTGTTGGGTGTGGGTGGGTGGGAGAGAGAGTTATGTGGAAACTATGTTGGGAAGTGGATGCACAGCAATATTTCTTATATTAATGATAATAAGAATATGATAATGAATAAAATGACAATGAATTTAATAATAACAATATATTAATAATGGATAATGAGTAATAATTCTAATAGTTGCAGTGGGAGGCCCATGTCCAGGCCCATGGCGCTGGCTGATCCGCAGCAGTGATCCATGGAAGCCAGAGAACCGCAGCAGTGATCCATGGAAGCCAGAGAACCGCAGCCAGGCGTACTGCAACCACAATCCACAGGACATGACGGAGTACTGCTACTGTCCCCATATTCATACCACTACTGGTGTACACTTACCTTTCCAAGTCCTCCTCCTACTTGTCTCTGGACAAACACCTGATAATCTTCATCAAATTGGCAGCAGGTTACTGAGAGTCTTGTGGTATGCCTTTCTAGAGAGAGATCATCAAAACAACATAGGAGTGGCTATACCGATGTCTGAATCAGTTTAACTTTGCCTCTTGAGGGAGAGGTAATGTTTTCCCCAGATCTATAACCCAGCATTTTCTCTGGCCTTAACATGCCCTATCTCAGCCATTCGCTTGTGATCTGTAACATGAAAAGCCAAAAGAGGCCCGACTATAGAGAGTGGGTAGCAGAGAACATGTCATTTGAGCAGTATGTCAAATAAATGTATTTAAATGTGTATAAAATATGTATTTAATTACAAAATGTGGATTTTGCAGGAAATAAAATACTTTAAGAGCTTGTATTTGTGTATTCAAAATACTTTACGTTAAAAAATATTGTATTTAATGTGTCATTATATTCTTAAATAAGAGACTTTTTTAAAACTGTAGATTAAAAAAAAACAAGAAAAAACTGTACAACAATTAGCCTAAACACAGTCTTTGGCTAAATGCAAATGAATCCAGAGGCATGTCCTGTTGGGTCCAGCGATGTGCTCATTGTGAACTACTGTAATTCATTTGTGTAGCTTGGGAAAAGAAGTTGCTTTGGTGGTGCAAATCTACCCAAAAGAAAGGTATGTAATAGAAATATGTATCAGATCTTATATGCTAAGGCAAGCTTACTGAACGACACTTAAACACAACAGAAGAAAAGAGTCAACTGGCAAATACACTTGTGCCTTCCACATACGAGACTTTGAAAAAGACTTTTGAAAGACTCTTGTTACAACTTTACGGGTGCCTTGGGTTGCTCATGGCACCAGCGGAGGGAACCTACCAGGACCTCGCTTGAATGGGGGCCAACAAGCACCACAGTTGAGGAATGTCGAAAAAGGGTCGCCGCTTATTGTGGAACTTATCAGAATGAGCTCTCACTGAATATTTAATCACCTCATAGAGCGCTTGAGGGAGCTTTAGTGGGCTTCCAGTGAAGAAGAAGATGAGGTGTTTTAGTAAGGAAAGGAAGTCTTCTAGAAAACCATATGTGGATCTACAGGGAAAGATATTTTTATGTAGTAACTCTGCTAAAAGCGAAACAGTATTGGACAAGAGTAGAACACATTAGAGTGCAGGATGAAACATGACATATGTGGGACTTCCGGTGAGCGCTCTAAGATGGCGGTGTAATAGAAAACTCTCTTGGTCAAGTTCAAGAAAAAAAACCCACTAAAACACAAAAATTGCTTTTACGCGAAGCCAGCATGACTTAAAATGAGTGGGGTTAGAAGCAAGAAGGCTCTGGGGAAAAACAAAGATCACGGCGAGAGAAAAGAAAACGATACGGCGAAAGCTAGCAAAACCAACATGGGAGAAATGGATACCGGCGGCGAGGAAGGGGACTTTACCACCGTTAAAGCTATCCAAAACTTAGCCAAAAACATACAGGAACTCAAAACGGAACTTAAACAAGATTTGACGGACTTCAAGAACAACTTCAGGAACGATATTAAACAAGAATTCAACAGTTTCAGGTCGGAGATAAATCAAAAGCTGCAGAGTATAGCTGGAGATGTTCGTAACCACGGTATGAGGCTAAGTGAAGTTGAACAGCGGCTAGACGAAAGTGAATCCGCTAACACAGAGCTAAAAGATGCTCTGCTTCATTCTCTTAAACAACAAAGACTCCTGCAAGCAAAAGTTACGGACCTAGAAGGGAGGTCACGCTGTAATAGCATCCGTATATACGGCATTAAAGAAGGCACCGAAGGGACCTCAGTGCTAATCTTCATCTACAACTTTTTAAAGACGGAGCTGGCACTTGATAAGGACACGGATCTGCAAATTCAACGAGCACACCGATCAATCGGCCCCAAACCACAAAACGAAGCAGTCTCAAGATCCATCCTGGTCAATCTTCAGAGGTACGACCTCAAAGACAAAATACTTAAAACGGCCTGGCCTTAAAAAGTTCTTGAGTTGATAACCACAGAATCAGAAGGTATATTAATTTGTGCTGGGGACTTTAACATAATCATAAATGGTAAGTGGGATACATCCAATAATAACAGAAACACCCCCCCCCCCCAAACTAAGACTTTGAGAAGAGGTTTGGATGAAATAGGTCTTCTTGATGTCTGGAGAGACTTGCATCCATTAGACAAACAGTATACTTTTTATTCTGCTCCCCATGGGGTATACTCAAGAATAGATTATTTTTTCATGTTCCAAAATTATAGACATAGGATTCTAAAATGAGAGATAGGAACTAGGGATATTTCCGACCATTCACCAATTCATCTGGTTCTGCATTTAGACAGTAGACCAAAGAAAACTATTTGGAGACTCAATACAAGCTTACTCAACAACAAAACAGTGATACAACAAATAAAATCTGAAATCAAGACCTTTCTTGAGATTAATGACAATGGAGAAGTGAACCCAAATATACTCTGGGATACATTAAAGGCAGTTATCAGAGGTAAATTCATATCCCTCAGCACAGCAATTAAAAGAGCAAAAGAAAATAGACTTAAAGAACTTGAGAATATTCTAAAAGACTTGGAAAAGAAACACAGCAAGAAACAAGATCCTCAATTGATGATCAAAATTAAAGAAACCAGAAATCAAATCCTAGATATGTATAAAGAGGAACAGGAAAAAAAATACAAGTTTCTAAAGCAGTCATATTATGAGGTAGGGCCTAAAGCTACAAAGTTGTTAACAAGAAAAATACGGAAAAGACAGACTCAACAATCAATATATAAAATATCAGACCCCAAAACAGGACAGACATACAATAACCTGGATGAGATTGATGCTGCATTCCAATCATATTATAGAACTCTCTATACACAACCAAAACAAGAAAATGAAGAGAATATAAAAACATTCTTAAATTCATTAGATCTACCATCAATTGGAGAACATCAGAATAAATGTTTAATATCACAGATCACAAAAAAAGATTTAGACACTGCTCTGAATAAATAAAAAAAATAATAAGACACCAGGAAGTGACGGCTTACCAGCCGAGTGGTATAAGATTTTTAAAGAAGATTTGTCCCAAGTACTTTTGAATTCCTTTAACTGGACACTTGAGAAAATGTCAATCCCTCCTTTGTGGAGTGAGGCCATTATTACTGTTATCCCAAAAGAGGGAAAGAATAAAATGTTGTGTAGCTCATACAGACCGATTTCTATATTAAATCAAGATTCTCCAAGATTATCCAGGAGACTAGATTCCTTTATGCCTGAATTAATTGACAGTGATCAAACTGGATTTCTCCGGGGCTGCCAAACACAGGACAATATTAGACGTTCCCTCCATATAATCCATAGTATCAATAAAACAGGAGAAAACGTTGTATTAGCCAGTCTAGACGCTGAAAAAGCTTTTGACCGCGTAAGTTGGAATTATTTGTTCTTGGTCTTGGAGAGATTCTGTTTTACTGAAAAAGCAATTAATAGCATTAGAACCTTATATACTGCCCCTATAGCAAGAATAAAAATAAATGGCCGTCTAACAGACCGTATAAAATTGGAAAGATCAACTCGTCAGGGTTGTCCGCTCTCGCCCACCATCTTTGCTCTCTACATAGAGCCACTGGCCCAAAACATAAGAGAAAACTCTAATATAAAGGGAATTTTTATCAATAACAAGGAACATAAAATAGCGTTGTATGCGGATGATGTATTGCTCTATGTCAGTAACCCAAATGTCTGCTTACCTGCCCTTTTGAATCTCCTTGACAGATTTGGCACATATTCTGGATATAGACTTAACATCCAAAAAACACAGGTGTTAACATTTAACTACAATCCGCCATCTGAACTAAAACAAAAACTGCCCATTGACTGGTCTCAAAAGGCAATTAAATACCTTGGAGTTTGGTTAACTCATTGCCCCAGTAAACTATATTCAAAAAATTATGAAACAGTTAACAAGAAAATCAAAGAAGACCTTAGTAATTGGTCAACGCCCCTGTTGAATTTAAGTGCAAGAATCGAGATCATAAAAATGTCTGTTTTACCCAGACTTCTATATCTATTTATGTCACTCCCAGTTAGAGTCCCAGCTAAACAATTTCAGGAGTGGGACAGACAAATTTCACGATTCATTTGGAATGGAAAAAAACCAAGAATCAAATATAGTACCTTAAATATCAGTAAGGAGGGAGGGGGTCTGTCTCTCCCTAGCCTCAGAGCCTTATTACTCTTCCCAATTAAAAACTATACAGGCATATTCTGGTAATTCCAAATCAATATTTTCAAAACTTTATCAAGGAATTATAAAGGGTAGAAGGGAGACCACAAACTACATCAGGGAGCGATGGGAGAAAGAATTAAATGACAAAATAACCAGTGAACAATGGGAGAACATGTGTGAGACTGCCTCTTCTACCTCCTGTTCTATGTATTGGCGTGAATTTTGCTGGAAGAATCTTGTACGCTTTTTCGTTACTCCCAAAATGACAACACATTTTACACCAATGGGCCGTACATGTTTGAGAAGTTGTGGGGATGAAAGGGCGGATCACCATCACATTTTTTGGAGTTGCCCAAAAATCCAAATATTCTGGAAAAATATTTGGGAAGCCATAAAACACATTTTTGAACAGAACATTCCACTGAAATGCTCAACCCTTTATCTGGGCGATTTATCACAAGGAATTACAGGACATGATAGATACCTGCTGAAAATATTGATTGCTTCAGCAAAGAAAGCAATAACTCGTAAATGGTTACAGAAGGATGCACCTACAGTAGACAATTGGGTTGAAGTTATTAGGGAGATACATGAGATGGAAAGACTGACCTTCTTACTACGCCTGCAAAAGGAGTTGTACATTGCAAAATGGACAAAACTAATGAAATACTTGTAGATATAAGATTCCCCCCTACACACACACATACATACACACACGCACAAACACACATACTACCTGTGCATTGCAATAACACATACCTAAAATGTTGTACAACCCCCATTCTAACAATTACTTTAAGAATGTCAATCGCCTGGAGATACAGTGGAAAATAATGCCTGACAACTGAGTTGTACTGTGATACTGTGATACCTTTTTTTTTGTTCATATTGTTGTATGTTCTATGTGTTCCTTTGTGTTTATGAGAAAAACTAATACATTTCAAGCATAAAAAAAAAGAAACATGACATTTGTCACAGCTACTGGTGGTATTGGGATAAATCTGTGACAAGTGAACATTAGAAAAATGAACCTTTTAAATGTATGAATGTGAAATCAGTACAGGTTGATTTTCATTCACAAACGGGTCGATCCCCACAGTCCATGTTGAATCAGGGCAAGATATAACATATTAAAGAGGTGACAGTAACACAAGCTTCACAGACTGTATGTGTGAGGTGACTCATCAGGTCTTCATAGAAAAAGTGCATGTGTCTGTGTGGGAACAAAACTCTTCAGAAGTGCGGGACCTGTTGAAAGCAGTGTGAAGATTTGTAGTGGAAAACACACACACACAAACACACACACACACAGCCAAGAAAGGAAGTGAGGAGGAACATACATTTGGAGAAAAAAAAGTCTCAACATCTGGAAGCTCTTTCACACCTTGACCCCAACCCCCTCTCCATTCCTTCACCGTGCCTCATACCTCACTCCTGGTATTCTAGACCTGTGTCTGGAAAGAGTTAAATGTATACACCAGCATATGTGTGGTTGCTGATGTGCGAATGAGTGTGTACATACACACAGGCCTGGCAGTAGGACTGCACAATTCATCTGATATTACCTCGCTTACAGTTTTGTCTTCCAACAGTTAAATGATCATCTGCAACAGAGTTGTTTCAAATGTGCGCGTCGTATCAAATCAAGCAGTTCCTCATGTAGTCAGCCATGAGCAATTGACGTGTTTTGGCTTCACTTTTGGGGGGAATGTCGTGCCCTGCAGCGGCGGCAGCTGGATGTTGCGGCTGCAGTCCAGAGCAGAGGAGTAATATGCAACAGAGAGCAGACAGACAAGGTGAAAATCAAAGTCTGGAGAAGAAGGCAAAGAAGAAGAAGCCTCTCAAATGAATCATCATTCATTGATTTAAAGGATTTCAGATTCGGGACAAGTGAGTCAGGAATAAACGTCTGTTGCTAGCTACCAAGCTGATTTGCCACTGTAGTCATTGAACGGGCCATATTGCCAGATTCTGCAAGATAAACTGTTTTTAAGAAC